>NW_027488890.1:0-236837 GCF_050948215.1 Halictus rubicundus
GAATATACCAGAATATACTTGAATATAACAGAATATACCATAATATTACTAGAATATAGAACAATATACCAGAATATACCATAATATTACTAGAATATAGGAGAATATACCAGAATATACCATAATATTACTAGAATATAGAAGAATATAACAGAATATACCTGAATATACCTGAATATACTAGAATATAGCAGAATATACCAGAATATACTTGAATATACCAGAATATACCATAATATTACTCGAATATACCATAATATTACTCGAATGTAGAAGAATATATGAGAATATACGATAATATTACTAGAATATAGGAGAATATACCATAACATTACTAGAATATAGAAGAATATTCGAGAATATACTAGAATATAGCAGAATATACCATAATATTACTAGAATATAGAAGAATATACCAGAATATACCATAATATTACTCGAATATAGAAGAATACACGAGAATATACCTGAATATACCTGAATATACTAAAATATAGCAGAATACACCAGAATATACTTGAATATACCAGAATATACCATAATATTACTCGAATATAGAGACATATATGAGAATATACGATAATATTACTAGAATATAGGAGAATATACCATAAATTACTAGAATATAGACGAATATTCGAGAATATACTAGAATATAGCAGAATATACCAGAATATACCATAATATTACTCGAATATGGATGAACATACGAGAATATACCATAATATTACTAGAATATAGAATAATATACCAGAATATACCATAATATTACTAGAATATAGAAGAATATATCAGAATATACCATAATATTACTAGAATATAGAAGAATATAACAGAATATACCTGAATATACCAGAATATACTAAAATATAGCAGAACATACCAGAATATACTTGAATATACCAGAATATACCATAATATTACTCGAATATAGAAGAATATATGAGAATATACTAGAATATAGCAGAATATACCAGAATATACTTGAATATACCAGAATATGCCATAATATTACTCGAATATGGAAGAATATACGAGAATATACCATACTATTACTAGAATATAGAGTAATATACCAGAATATACCATAATATTACTAGAATATAGAAGAATATACGAGAATATACCATAATATTACTAGAATATAGAAGAATATACCAGAATATACCATAATATTACTAGAATATAGAAGAATATACCAGGATATACCATAATATTACTAGAATATAGAAGAATATAACAGAATATACCTGAATATACCAGAATATACTAGAATATAGGAGAATATACCAGAATATACTTGAATATACCAGAATATACCATAATATTACTCGAATATAGAAGAATATACGAGAATATACCAAAATATACTAGAATATAGCAGAATATAATAGAATATACGAGAATATAGCAGAATATCAAAGAATATACCATAATATTACTAGAATATAGAAGAATATACGAGAATATACCATAATATTACTAGAATATAGAAGAATATACGAGAATATACCATAATATTACTAGAATATAGAATAATATACCAGAATATACCATAATATTACTGGAATATAGAAGAATATACCAGAATATACCTGATATACCTGAATATACTAGAATATAGCAGAATATCCCAAAATATACTCGAATATACCAGAATATACCATAATATTACTCGAATATAGAAGAATATACGAGAATATACGATAATATTACTAGAATATAGGAGAATATACCATAATATTACTAGAATATAGATTAATATACCAGAATATACCATAATATTACTAGAATATAGAAGAATATACCAGAATATACCATAATATTACTAGAATATAGAAGAATATAACAGAATATACCTGAATATACCAGAATATACTAGAATATAGCAGAATATACCAGAATATACTTGAATATACCAGAATATACCATAATATTACTCGAATATACCATAATATTACTGGAATATAGAAGAATATACGAGAATATACGATAGTATTACTAGAATATAGGAGAATATACCATAATATTACTAGAATATAGAAGAATATTCGAGAATATACTAGAATATAGCAGAATATACCAGAATATACTTGAATATAACAGAATATACCATAATATTACTCGAATATACCATAATATTACTAGAATATAGAAGAATATACCAGAATATACCATAACATTACTAGAATATAGATGAATATACGAGAATATACCATAATATTACTAGAATATAGAACAATATACCAGAATATACCATAATATTACTAGAATATAGAAGAATATACCAGAATATACCATAATATTACTAGAATATAGAAGAATATAACAGAATATACCTGAATATACCTGAATATACTAGAATATAGCAGAATATACCAGAATATACTTGAATATACCAGAATATACCATAATATTACTCGAATATACCATAATATTACTCGAATGTAGAAGAATATATGAGAATATACGATAATATTACTAGAATATAAGAGAATATACCATAATATTACTAGAATATAGAAGAATATTCGAGAATATACGAGAATATAGCAGAATATACCAGAATATACTTGAATATACCAGAATATACCATAATATTACTTGAATATGGAAGAATATACGAGAATATACCATAATATTACTAGAATGTAGAAGAATATACCAGAATATACCATAATATTACTAGAATATAGAAGAATATACCAGAATGTACCATAATATTACTCGAATATACCATAATATTACTCGAATATACCATAATATTACTCGAATATAGAAGAATATATGAGAATATACTAGAATATAGCAGAATATACCAGAATATACTTGAATATACCAGAATATACCATAATATTACTCGAATATGGAAGAATATACGAGAATATACCATAATATTACTAGAATATAGATTAATATACCAGAATATACCATAATATTACTAGAATATAGAAGAATATACCAGAATATACCATAATATTACTAGAATATAGAAGAATATAACAGAATATACCTGAATATACCAGAATATACTAGAATATAGCAGAATATACCAGAATATACTTGAATATACCAGTATATACCATAATATTACTCGAATATACCATAATATTACTCGAATATAGAAGAATATACGAGAATATACGATAGTATTACTAGAATATAGGAGAATATACCAAAATATTACTAGAATATAGAAGAATATTCGAGAATATACTAGAATATAGCAGAATATACCAGAATATACTTGAATATAACAGAATATACCATAATATTACTCGAATATACCATAATATTACTAGAATATAGAAGAATATACCAGAATATACCATAACATTACTAGACTATAGATGAATATACCAGAATATACCATAATATTACTAGAATATAGAACAATATACCAGAATATACCAGAATATTACTAGAATATAGAAGAATATACCAGAATATACCATAATATTACTAGAATATAGAAGAATATAACAGAATATACCTGAATATACCTGAATATACTAGAATATAGCAGAATATACCAGAATATACTTGAATATACCAGAATATACCATAATATTACTCGAATATACCATAATATTACTCGAATGTAGAAGAATATATGAGAATATACGATAATATTACTAGAATATAGGAGAATATACCATAACATTACTAGAATATAGAATAATATTCGAGAATATACTAGAATATAGCAGAATATACCAGAATATATTTGAATATACCAGAATATACCATAATATTACTCAAATATGGAAGAACATACGAGAATATACCATAATATTACTACAATATAGAATAATATACCAGAATATACCATAATATTACTAGAATATAGAAGAATATACCAGAATATACCATAATATTACTAGAATATAGAAGAATATAACAGAATATACCTGAATATACCAGAATATACTAGAATATAGCAGAGTATACCAGAATATACTTGAATATACCAGAATATACCATAATATTACTCGAATATACCATAATATTACTCGAATATAGAAGAATATACGAGCATATACGATAATATTACTAGAATATAGGAGAATATACCATAATATTACTAGAATATAGAAGAATATTCGAGAATATAGTAGAATATAGCAGAATATACCATAATATTACTAGAATATAGAAGAATATACCAGAATATACCATAATATTACTCGAATATAGAAGAAAACACGAGAATATACCTGAATATACCTGAATATACTAAAATATAGCAGAATACACCAGAATATACTTGAATATACCAGAATATACCATAATATTACTCGAATATAGAGACATATATGAGAATATACGATAATATTACTAGAATATAGGAGAATATACCATAAATTACTAGAATATAGACGAATATTCGAGAATATACTAGAATATAGCAGAATATACCAGAATATACTTGAATATGCCAGAATATGCCATAATATTACTCGAATATGGAAGAATATACGAGAATATACCATAATATTACTAGAATATAGAGTAATATACCAGAATATACCATAATATTACTAGAATATAGAAGAATATACGAGAATATACCATAATATTACTAGAATATAGAAGAATATACCAGAATATACCATAATATTACTAGAATATAGAAGAATATACCAGGATATACCATAATATTACTAGAATATAGCAGAATACAACAGAATATACCTGAATATACCAGAATATACTAGAATATAGCAGAATATACAAGAATATACTTGAATATACCAGAATATACCATAATATTACTCGAATACAGAAGAATATACGAGAATATACCAAAATATACTAGAATATAGCAGAATATAATAGAATATACGAGAATATAGCAGAATATCAAAGAATATACCATAATATTACTAGAATATAGAAGAATATACGAGAATATACCATAATATTACTAGAATATAGAAGAATATACGAGAATATACCATAATATTACTAGAATATAGAAGAATATACCAGAATATACCATAATATTACTAGAATATAGAAGAATATACCAGAATATACCTGATATACCAGAATATACTAGAATATAGCAGAATATACCAGAATATACTTGAATATACCAGAATATGCCATAATATTACTCGAATATGGAAGAATATACGAGAATATACCATAATATTACTAGAATATAGAGTAATATACCAGAATATACCATAATATTACTAGAATATAGAAGAATATACGAGAATATACCATAATATTACTAGAATATAGAAGAATATACCAGAATATACCATAATATTACTAGAATATACAAGAATATACCAGGATATACCATAATATTACTAGAATATAGCAGAATATAACAGAATATACCTGAATATACCAGAATATACTAGAATATAGCAGAATATACCAGAATATACTTGAATATACCAGAATATACCATAATATTACTCGAATATAGAAGAATATACGAGAATATACCAAAATATACTAGAATATAGCAGAATATAATAGAATATACGAGAATATAGCAGAATATCAAAGAATATACCATAATATTACTAGAATATAGAAGAATATACGAGAATATACCATAATATTACTAGAATATAGAAGAATATACGAGAATATACCATAATATTACTAGAATATAGAAGAATATACCAGAATATACCATAATATTACTAGAATATAGAAGAATATACCAGAATATACCTGATATACCAGAATATACTAGAATACAGCAGAATATCCCAAAATATACTCGAATATACCAGAATATACCATAATATTACTCGAATATAGAAGAATATACGAGAATATACGATAATATTACTAGAATATAGGAGAATATACCATAATATTACTAGAATATAGAAGAATATTCGAGAATATACTAGAATATAGCAGAATATACCAGAATATACTTGAATATACCAGAATATACCATAATATTACTCGAATATAGAAGAATATACGAGAATGTACCTGAATATACCTGAATATACTAGAATATAGCAGAATATACAAGAATATACTTGAATATACCATAATATTACTCGAATATGGAGGAATATACGAGAATATACCATAATATTACTAGAATATAGAAGAATATACCAGAATATACCATAGTATTACTAGAATATAGAAGAATATACCAGAATGTACCATAATATTACCCGAATATACCATAATATTACTCGAATATACCATAATATTACTCGAATATAGAAGAATATACCAGAATGTACCATAATATTACTAGAATATAGAAGAATATTCGAGAATATACTAGAATATAGCAGAATATACCAGAATATACTTGAATATACCAGTATATACCATAATATTACTTGAATGTGGAAGAATATACTAGAACATACCATAATATTACTCGAATATAGAAGAATATACGAGAATATACGATAATATTACTAGAATATAGGAGAATATACCATAATATTACTAGAATATAGAAGAATATTCGAGAATATACTAGAATATAGCAGAATATACCAGAATATACTTGAATATACCAGAATATACCATAATATTACTCGAATATAGAAGAATATACGAGAATATACCTGAATATACCTGAATATACTAGAATATAGCAGAATATACAAGAATATACTTGAATATACCATAATATTTCTCGAATATGGAAGAATATACGAGAATATACCATAATATTACTAGAATATAGAAGAATATACCAGAATATACCATAGTATTACTAGAATATAGAAGAATATACCAGAATGTACCATAATATTACCCGAATATACCATAATATTACTCGAATATACCATAATATTACTCGAATATAGCAGAATATACCAGAATGTACCATAATATTACTAGAATATAGAAGAATATTCGAGAATATACTAGAATATAGCAGAATATACCAGAATATACTTGAATATACCAGTATATACCATAATATTACTTGAATATGGAAGAATATACGAGAATATACCATAATATTACTCGAATATAGAAGAATATACGAGAATATACGATAATATTACTAGAATATAGGAGAATATACCATAATATTACTAGAATATAGAAGAATATTCGAGAATATACTAGAATATAGCAGAATATACCAGAATATACTTGAATATACCAGAATATACCATAATATTACTTGAATATGGAAGAATATACGAGAATATACCATAATATTACTAGAATATAGAAGTATATACCAGAATAGACCATAACATTACTAGAATATAGAAGAATATACCAAAATATACCATAATATTACTAGAATATAGAAGAATATACCAGAATATACCATAATATTACTAGAATATAGAAGAATATACCAGAATATACCATAATATTACTAGAATATAGAAGAATATACCAGACTATACCATAATATTACTCGAATATAGAAGAATATATGAGAATATACGATAATATTACTAGAATATAGGTGAATATACCATAATATTACTAGAATATAGAAGAATATACGAGAATATACCATAATATTACTAGAATATAGAAGAATATACCAGAATATACCATAATATTACTAGAATATAGAAGAATATACCAGAATATACCTGATATACCTGAATATACTAGAATATAGCAGAATATCCCAGAATATACTCGAATATACCAGAATATACCATAATATTACTCGAATATAGAAGAATATACGAGAATATACCATAATATTACTAGAATATAGAAGAATATACGAGAATATACTATAATATTACTAGAATATAGAAGAATATACCAGAATATACCATAATATTACTAGAATATAGAAGAATATACCAGAATATACCTGATATACCTGAATATACTAGAATATAGCAGAATATCCCAAAATATACTCGAATATACCAGAATATACCATAATATTACTCGAATATAGAAGAATATACGAGAATATACGATAATATTACTAGAATATAGGAGAATATACCATAATATTACTAGAATATAGAAGAATATTCGAGAATATACTAGAATATAGCAGAATATACCAGAATATACTTGAATATACCAGAATATACCATAATATTACTCGAATATAGAAGAATATACGAGAATATACCTGAATATACCTGAATATACTAGAATATAGCAGAATATACAAGAATATACTTGAATATACCATAAAATTACTCGAATATGGAAGAATATACGAGAATATACCATAATATTACTAGAATATAGAAGAATATACCAGAATATACCATAGTATTACTAGAATATAGAAGAATATACCAGAATGTACCATAATATTACCCGAATATACCATAATATTACTCGAATATACCATAATATTACTCGAATATAGAAGAATATACCAGAATGTACCATAATATTACAAGAATATAGAAGAATATTCGAGAATATACTAGAATATAGCAGAATATACCAGAATATATTTGAATATACCAGAATATACCATAATATTACTTGAATATGGAAGAATATACGAGAATATACCATAATATTACTAGAATATAGAAGAATATACCAGAATATACCATAATATTACTAGAATATAGAAGAATATACCAGAATATACCTGATATACCTGAATATACTAGAATATAGCAGAATATCCCAAAATATACTCGAATATACAAGAATATACCATAATATTACTCGAATATAGAAGAATATACGAGAATATACGATAATATTACTAGAATATAGGAGAATATACCATAATATTACTAGAATATAGAAGAATATTCGAGAATATACTAGAATATAGCAGAATATACCAGAATATACTTGAATATACCAGAATATACCATAATATTACTCGAATATAGAAGAATATACGAGAATATACCTGAATATACCTGAATATACTAGAATATAGCAGAATATACAAGAATATACTTGAATATACCATACCATTACTAGAATATAGAAGAATATACCAGAATATACCATAATATTACTAGAATATAGAAGAATATACCAGAATATACCATAATATTACTAGAATATAGAAGAATATACCAGAATATACCATAAGATTACTAGAATATAGAAGAATATACCAGACTATACCATAATATTACTAGAATATAGAAGAATATAACAGAATATACTAGAATATACCTGAATATACTAGAATATAGCAGAATATACCAGAATATACTTGAATATACCAGAATATACCATAATATTACTCGAATATAGGAGAATATAAGAGAATATACGATAATATTACTAGAATATAGGTGAATATACCATAACATTACTAGAATAAAGAAGAATATACCAGAATGTACCATAATATTACTAGAATATAGAAGAATATTCGAGAATATACTAGAATATAGCAGAATATACCAGAATATACTTGAATATACCAGTATATACCATAATATTACTTGAATATGGAAGAATATACGAGAATATACCATAATATTACTCGAATATAGAAGAATATACGAGAATATACGATAATATTACTAGAATATAGGAGAATATACCATAATATTACTAGAATATAGAAGAATATTCGAGAATATACTAGAATATAGCAGAATATACTAGAATATACTTGAATATACCAGAATATACCATAATATTACTTGAATATGGAAGAATATACGAGAATATACCATAATATTACTAGAATATAGAAGTATATACCAGAATAGACCATAACATTACTAGAATATAGAAGAATATACCAAAATATACCATAATATTACTAGAATATAGAAGAATATACCAGAATATACCATAATATTACTAGAATATAGAAGAATATACCAGAATATACCATAATATTACTAGAATATAGAAGAATATACCAGACTATACCATAATATTACTCGAATATAGAAGAATATATGAGAATATACGATAATATTACTAGAATATAGGTGAATATACCATAATATTACTAGAATATAGAAGAATATACGAGAATATACCATAATATTACTAGAATATAGAAGAATATACCAGAATATACCATAATATTACTAGAATATAGAAGAATATACCAGAATATACCTGATATACCTGAATATACTAGAATATAGCAGAATATCCCAGAATATACTCGAATATACCAGAATATACCATAATATTACTCGAATATAGAAGAATATACGAGAATATACCATAATATTACTAGAATATAGAAGAATATACGAGAATATACTATAATATTACTAGAATATAGAAGAATATACCAGAATATACCATAATATTACTAGAATATAGAAGAATATACCAGAATATACCTGATATACCTGAATATACTAGAATATAGCAGAATATCCCAAAATATACTCGAATATACCAGAATATACCATAATATTACTCGAATATAGAAGAATATACGAGAATATACGATAATATTACTAGAATATAGGAGAATATACCATAATATTACTAGAATATAGAAGAATATTCGAGAATATACTAGAATATAGCAGAATATACCAGAATATACTTGAATATACCAGAATATACCATAATATTACTCGAATATAGAAGAATATACGAGAATATACCTGAATATACCTGAATATACTAGAATATAGCAGAATATACAAGAATATACTTGAATATACCATAAAATTACTCGAATATGGAAGAATATACGAGAATATACCATAATATTACTAGAATATAGAAGAATATACCAGAATATACCATAGTATTACTAGAATATAGAAGAATATACCAGAATGTACCATAATATTACCCGAATATACCATAATATTACTCGAATATACCATAATATTACTCGAATATAGAAGAATATACCAGAATGTACCATAATATTACAAGAATATAGAAGAATATTCGAGAATATACTAGAATATAGCAGAATATACCAGAATATATTTGAATATACCAGAATATACCATAATATTACTTGAATATGGAAGAATATACGAGAATATACCATAATATTACTATAATATAGAAGAATATACCAGAATATACCATAATATTACTAGAATATAGAAGAATATACCAGAATATACCTGATATACCTGAATATACTAGAATATAGCAGAATATCCCAAAATATACTCGAATATACCAGAATATACCATAATATTACTCGAATATAGAAGAATATACGAGAATATACGATAATATTACTAGAATATAGGAGAATATACCATAATATTACTAGAATATAGAAGAATATTCGAGAATATACTAGAATATAGCAGAATATACCAGAATATACTTGAATATACCAGAATATACCATAATATTACTCGAATATAGAAGAATATACGAGAATATACCTGAATATACCTGAATATACTAGAATATAGCAGAATATACAAGAATATACTTGAATATACCATAATATTATTCGAATATGGAAGAATATACGAGAATATACCATAATATTACTAGAATATAGAAGAATATACGAGAATATACGATAATATTACTAGAATATAGGAGAATATACCATAATATTACTAGAATATAGAAGAATATTCGAGAATATACTAGAATATAGCAGAATATACCAGAATATACTTGAATATACCAGAATATACCATAATATTACTTGAATATGGAAGAATATACGAGAATATACCATAATATTACTAGAATATAGAAGAATATAACAGAATATACTAGAATATACCTGAATATACTAGAATATAGCAGAATATACCAGAATATACTTGAATATACCAGAATATACCATAATATTACTCGAATATAGGAGAATATAAGAGAATATACGATAATATTACTAGAATATAGGTGAATATACCATAACATTACTAGAATATAGAAGAATATACCAGTATATACCATAACATTACTAGAATATAGATGAATATACCAGAATATACCATAATATTACTAGAATATAGAACAATATACCAGAATATACCATAATATTACCAGAATATAGACGAATATACCAGAATATACCATAATATTACTAGAATATAGAAGAATATAACAGAATATACCTGAATATACCTGAATATACTAGAATATAGCAGAATATACCAGAATATACTTGAATATACCAGAATATACCATAATATTACTCGAATATAGAAGAATACACGAGAATATACCTGAATATACCTGAATATACTAAAATATAGCAGAATATACCAGAATAGACTTGAATATACCAGAATATACCATAATATTACTAGAATATAGAAGAATATACCAGAATATACCATAACATTACTAGAATATAGAAGAATATACCAGAATATACCATAATATTACTAGAATATAGAAGAATATACCAGAATATACCATAATATTATTAGAATATAGAAGAATATACCAGAATATACCATAATATTACTCGAATATAGAAGAATATACGAGAATATACCTGAATATACCTGAATACACTAGAATATAGCAGAATATACCAGAATATACTTGAATATACCAGAATATACCATAATATTACTCGAATATAGAAGAATATATGAGAATATACGATAATATTACTAGAATATAGGTGAATATACCATAACATTACTCGAATATGGAGAATATACGAGTATATACCATAATATTACTAGAATAAAGAAGAATATACCAGAATATACCATAATATTACCTATATCCTATCCTCTATCCTATCCTATCCTCTATCATATCCAATCCCCTATCCTATCCCCTATCCTATCCTATCCTATTTCCTATCCTATCCTCAATCCTATCCACAATCCTATCCTTTCCTCTATTATATACTATTCTCTATCCTATCCTATCCTCTATCCTATAATATCCTCTATCCTATCCAATCCTTTATCCTATCCTATCCTCTATACTATCCTATCCTCTATCCTATAATATCATCTATCCTATCCAATCCTCAATCCTACCCCATCCTCAATCCAATTCTATACTCTAACCTATCCTATCCGCAATCCTATCCTATCCTCTATCCTATAATATCCTCCATCCTTTCCTATCCTGTATCCTATCATATCCTCTATAATACCGTATCGTCTATCATATCCTATCCTCTATCGTCTCCTATCCTCTAACATATCCACTCCTCTATCCTATCCTCTATCCTATCCAATCCCATATCCTATCCTCTATCCTATCCTATCCTCTATAATATCGTATACTCTATCATATTCTATCCTCTATCCTATAATATCATCTACCCTATCCTATTCTCTATCCTATCCTATCCTCTATCCTATAATATCCTCTATCCTATCCAATCCTCTATACTATACTGTATCCTATCGACAATCCTATCCTATCCTCTATCCTATCTTATCCTGCATCCTATACTATCCCCTATAATATCGTATCCTGTATCATATCCTATCGTCTTTCCTATAATATCATCTTTCCTATCCTATTCTCTATCCTATCCTATCCTCAATCCTATCCTATCCTCTATCCTATTCTATCCTGTAACCGATCCTATCCTCTGTAATATCGTATCCTCTGTCATATCCTATACTCTGTAATATCGTATCCTCTATCATATCCTATACTCTGTAATATCGTATCCTCTATCATATCCTATCCTCTTTCCTATAATATCACCTTTCCTATCCTATCCTCTATCCTATCCTATCCTCTATACTATCCTATCCACTATCCTATAATATCATCTATCCTATCCAATCCTCAACCCTATCCTATCCAATCCCCTATCCTATCCTCAATCCTATCCCATCCTCTATGCTATAATATCCTCTATCCTATCCTATCACGTATCCTATAATATCATCTATCCTATCCTATTCCTTATCCTATCCTGTCCTATCCTCTAACGTATCCTATCCTCTATCCTATCCAATCCTATATCGTATCCTATCCGCTATCCTATCTTATTCCTTATCATATAATATCCACTATCCTATCCAATCCTCTATAATATCGTATCCTATATCATATCCTATCCTCAATCCTATCCAATCCCCTATCCTATCCTCTATCCTATCCTATCCAATCCCCCATCCTATCCTCTATCCTATCCTATCCTCTATAATATCATATCCTCTATCATATCCTATCCTCAATCCTATCCTATCCTCTATCCTATACGATCCCCTATCCTGTCCTATATCCTATCCAATCCCCTATCCTATCCTCTATCCTATCCTATCCTCTAACTTATCCTATCCACTATCCTATAATATCATCTATCCTATCCTATTCCTCATCCTATCCTATCCTATCCTCTATCGTATCCTATCCTCTATCCTATCCTATTCCTTATCCTATCCTATCCTATCCTCTATCGTATCCTATCCTCTATCCTATCCAATCCTATATCGTATCCTATCCGCTATCCTATCCTATTCTCTATCCTATAATATCCCCTATCCTATACAATCCTCTATAATATCGTATCCTCTATCATATCCAATCCCCTATCCTATCCTCTATCCTATCCAATCACCTATCCTATCCTCTATCCTATCCTATCCTCTAACTTATCCTATCCTCTCCTATCCTATCCTCTATCCTATCCTATACTTTATCCTATCCTATCCTCTATAATATGGTATCCTCTTTCCTATCCTATCCACTATCCTATAATATCATCTATCCTATCCTATTCCTTATAGTATCCTATCCTATCCTCTATCCTCTATCCTATCCTATCCTCTATTCTCTATCCTATCCTATCCTCTATCCTATCCTATCATCTATCGTATCCTATCCTCAATCCTATCCTATCCTCTATCCTATCCTCAACCTATACTACCAACTATAATATCGTATCATCTATCCTATCCTATTCTCTATCCTATTCAATCCTCTAACCTATACTATCCTCTATCCTATTACATCCCCTATCCTATCCTCTATCCTATCCTTTCCTCTATCCTATCCTATCCTCTATCCTATCCCATCCCCTATCCTATCGTCTGTCCTATCCTCTATCCTATACTATCCTCTATACTATACTATCCTCTATCCTATCCTATTCCCTATACTATCCTATCCTATCCACTATCCTATCCTATCCTCAATCCTATCCTATTCTCTATCCTATCCTAACCTCTATCCTATCTTATCCTCATTCCTATTCTATACTCTATCCTATCCTGTCATCTATCCTATCATGTCCTCTATCCTATCCTGTCCTCTATGCTATCCTATCCTCTATCCTATCCTAACCTCAATCCAATCCAATCCCCTATCCTATCCTCTATGCTATTCTACCTTCTATAATATCGTATCCTCTATCATGTCCTATCCTCTTTCCTATAATATCCTCTATCCTATCCTATCCTTTTTACTATCCTATCCTCTTTCCTATCGTATCCTCTATCCTATCCTCTATCCGATCCTCTACCCTATCCTATCATCTATCCTGTCCTATCTTCTATCCAATCCTATCCTCAATCCTATCCTTTCCTCTATCCTATCCTATCCTCTATCCTATCCCATCCTCTATCCTATCCTATCCTCTATCCTATCCTATCCTCTATCCTATCCTATCCTCTATCCTCTTCAATTACCTATCCCATCCTCTATCCCATCCTTTCCTCTATCCTATCCTATCCTCTATCCTATCCTATCCTCTATCCTATACTATCCGCAATCCTATCCTATCCTCCATCGTATCCAATCCTCTATCGTATCCTCTATCCTATCCTATCATCTATAGTATCCTATCCTCTATCCTATCCTCTATTCTATCATCCATCTTATATTATCCACTATCCTATCCTGTCCTCTACCCTATCCTATCATCTATCCTGTCCTATCCTCTATCCAATCCTATCCTCCATCCTGTCCTATCCTGTATCCTATCCTATCCTCTATCCTATCCTATCCTCTATCCTATCCTATCCTCTATAATATCGTATCCTCTTTCCTATAATATCATCTATCCTAACCTATTCTCTATCCTATCCTATCCTCTATCCAATCCTAACGTCTATCGTATCCTATCCTCTATCCTATCCAATCGCCTATCCTATCCTCTATCCCGTCCTATGCTCTATCCTATCCTATGCTCTATCCTATCCTATCCTCAATCCTATCCTATCTTCTATCCTATCCTATCCTCTATCCTATCCTATCCTCTATAATATCGTATCGTCTATCATATCCTATCCTCTTTAGTATAATATCATCTATCCTATCCTATTCTCTATCCTATCCTATCCTCTATCCTATCCTATTCTCTATCGTATCCTGTCCTCTATCATATCCAATCCTATATCCTATCCTCTATCCTATCCTATCCTCTATTATATCCTATCCTCTATCCTATCCTATCCTGTATAATATCGCATCCTCTATCATATTCTATCCTCTTTCTTGTAATATCATCTATCATATCCTATTCTCTATCCTATCCTATCCTCTATCCTATCCTATCGTCTATCGTATCCTATCCTCTATCCTATCCAATCCCCTATACCATCCTCTATCCTATCATCTATCCTGTCCTCTGTCCTGTCCTATCCTCTATAATATGGTATCCTCTATCCCATCCTATCTTCTATCCTATCCTATCCTCTATCCTATCCTATCCTCTATCCTATCCTATCGTCTATCGTATCCTGTACTCTATCCTATCCAATCCCCTATCCTGTCCTCTATCCTATCCTAACCCCAATCCAATCCAATCCCCTATCCTATCCTCTATCCTATCCTATCGTCTATCGTATCCTATACTCTATCCTATCCAATCCCCTATCCTATCCTCTATAATATCGTATCCTCCATCATATTCTATACTCTATCCTATCCTATCCTCTATCCTATCCTATCCGCTATCCTATCCTATCCTCTATCCTATCCTATCCTCTATCCAATCCTATCCACAATCCTATCCTATCTTCTATTTTATCCTATCCTCTATCCTATCCTATCCTCTATAATATCGTATCCTCTATCATGTCCTATCCTCTTTCCTATAATATCATCCATCCTATCCTATCCTCTATCCTATCCTATCCTCTATAATATCGTATCCTCTTTCCTATAATATCATCTATCCTAACCTATTCTCTATCCTATCCTATCCTCTATCCTATCCTATCGCCTATCGTATCCTATCCTCTATCCTATCCAATCCCCTATCCTATCCTCTATCCTGTCCTATGCTGTATCCTATCCTATCCTCAATCCTATCCTATCCTCTGTCCTATCCTAACCTCAATCCAATCCAATCCCCTATCCTATCCTCTATCCTATCCTATCCTCTATAATATCGTATCCTCTATCATGTCCTATCCTCTTTCCTATAATATCATCTATCCTATCCTATCCTCTATCCTATCCTATCCTCTATAATATCGAATCCACTATCATATCCTATCCTCTTTCCTATAATATCATCTATCCTATCCTATCCTCAATCCTATCCTATCCTCTATCCTCTCCTATTCTCTATCCTATCCAATCCTCTATAATATCGTATCCCCTATCCTATAATATCATCTCTCCTATCATATCTTCTATCCTATCCTATCCTCTATCCTATCGTATCCTCTATCCTATCCCATCCTATATCGTATCATATCCTCTATCCTGTCCTATCCTCTATCCTATCCAATCCCCTATCCTATCCTCTATCCTCTCCTATCCTCTATCCTATCCTATCCTTTATACTATCCAATCCTCTATCGTATCCTCTATCCTATCCTAACCTCTATCCTATCCTATCCTCTACAATATCGTATCCTCTATCATATCCTATCCTCTTTCCTATAATATCATCTATCCTATCCTATTCTCTATCCTATCCTATCCTCTATCCTATCCTATCCTCAAACCTATCCTATCCTATCCTATCCACTATCCTAACCTATCCTCAATCCTATCCTATCCTCTATCCTATTCTGTCCTCTATCCTATCCAATCCCCTATCCTATCGTCTGTCCTATCCTCTATCCTATCCTATCCTCTATACTATACTATCCTCTATACTATACTATCGTCTATCCTATCCTATTCCCTATACTATCCTATCCTATCCTCTATACTATACTATCCTCTATACTATCCTGTCCTCTATCCTATCCTGTCGTCTATCCTATCCTATCCTCTATCGTATCCAATCCAAAATCTTATCCTCTATCTTATACTATCCTGTATCCTATCCAATCCCCTATCCTATCCTCTATCCTATCCTATACTCTATCCTATCCTATCCTCTGTCCTATCCTATTTTCTATCCTATCCTATCCTCTGTCCTATCGTATCCTCTATCCTATCCTATCCTCTATAATATCGTATCCTCTATCATGTCCTATCCTCTTTCCTATAATATCATCTATCCTATCCTATCCTCAATCCTATCCTCTCCTCTATCCTCTCCTATTCTCTATCCTATCCAATCCTCTATAATATCGTATCCCCTATCCTATAATATCATCTCTCCTATCATATCTTCTATCCTATCCTATCCTCTATCCTATCGTATCCTCTATCCTATCCCATCCTATATCGTATCATATCCTCTATCCTGTCCTATCCTCTATCCTATCCAATCCCCTATCCTATCCTCTATCCTCTCCTATCCTCTATCCTATCCTATCCTTTATACTATCCAATCCTCTATCGTATCCTCTATCCTATCCTAACCTCTATCCTATCCTATCCTCTACAATATCGTATCCTCTATCATATCCTATCCTCTTTCCTATAATATCATCTATCCTACCCTATTCTCTATCCTATCCTATCCTCTATCCTATCCTATCCTCAAACCTATCCTATCCTATCCTATCCACTATCCTAACCTATCCTCAATCCTATCCTATCCTCTATCCTATTCTATCCTCTATCCTCTTCAATTACCTATCCTATCCTCTATCCCATCCTTTCCTCTATCCTATCCTATCCTCTATTGTATCCTATCCACTTTCCTGTCGTATCCTCTATCCTATTCTATCCTCCATCCTATCCTATCCTCTACCCTATCCTATGCTTTATCCTATCTAATCCCCTACCATATCCTCAATCCTATCCTACCCTCAATCCTTTCCTATCCTATATCCTGCAATATCCTCTATCCTATCCTATCCTCTGTCATCTATCCTATACAACCGCCTATCCTATCCTCTATCCTATCCTATCCTCTATCCTATCCTATCCTCTATCCTATCCTATCCTCTATCCTATCCTATCCTCTATCCTATCCTATCCTCTATCCTATCCTATCCTCTATCCTATCCTATCCTCTATCCTATCCTATCCTCTATCCTATCCTATCCTCTATAATATCGTATCCTCTTTCCTATAATATCATCTATCCTAACCTATTCTCTATCCTATCCTATCCTCTATCCTATCCTATCGCCTATCGTATCCTATCCTCTATCCTATCCAATCCCCTATCCTATCCTCTATCCTGTCCTATGCTGTATCCTATCCTATCCTCAATCCTATCCTATCCTCTGTCCTATCCTAACCTCAATCCAATCCAATCCCCTATCCTATCCTCTATCCTATCCTATCCTCTATAATATCGTATCCTCTATCATGTCCTATCCTCTTTCCTATAATATCATCTATCCTATCCTATCCTCTATCCTATCCTATCCTCTATAATATCGAATCCACTATCATATCCTATCCTCTTTCCTATAATATCATCTATCCTATCCTATCCTCAATCCTATCCTATCCTCTATCCTCTCCTATTCTCTATCCTATCCAATCCTCTATAATATCGTATCCCCTATCCTATAATATCATCTCTCCTATCATATCTTCTATCCTATCCTATCCTCTATCCTATCGTATCCTCTATCCTATCCCATCCTATATCGTATCATATCCTCTATCCTGTCCTATCCTCTATCCTATCCAATCCCCTATCCTATCCTCTATCCTCTCCTATCCTCTATCCTATCCTATCCTTTATACTATCCAATCCTCTATCGTATCCTCTATCCTATCCTAACCTCTATCCTATCCTATCCTCTACAATATCGTATCCTCTATCATATCCTATCCTCTTTCCTATAATATCATCTATCCTATCCTATTCTCTATCCTATCCTATCCTCTATCCTATCCTATCCTCAAACCTATCCTATCCTATCCTATCCACTATCCTAACCTATCCTCAATCCTATCCTATCCTCTATCCTATTCTGTCCTCTATCCTATCCAATCCCCTATCCTATCGTCTGTCCTATGCTCTATCCTATCCTATCCTCTATACTATACTATCCTCTATACTATACTATCGTCTATCCTATCCTATTCCCTATACTATCCTATCCTATCCTCTATACTATACTATCCTCTATACTATCCTGTCCTCTATCCTATCCTGTCGTCTATCCTATCCTATCCTCTATCGTATCCAATCCAAAATCTTATCCTCTATCTTATACTATCCTGTATCCTATCCAATCCCCTATCCTATCCTCTATCCTATCCTATACTCTATCCTATCCTATCCTCTGTCCTATCCTATTTTCTATCCTATCCTATCCTCTGTCCTATCGTATCCTCTATCCTATCCTATCCTCTATAATATCGTATCCTCTATCATGTCCTATCCTCTTTCCTATAATATCATCTATCCTATCCTATCCTCAATCCTATCCTCTCCTCTATCCTCTCCTATTCTCTATCCTATCCAATCCTCTATAATATCGTATCCCCTATCCTATAATATCATCTCTCCTATCATATCTTCTATCCTATCCTATCCTCTATCCTATCGTATCCTCTATCCTATCCCATCCTATATCGTATCATATCCTCTATCCTGTCCTATCCTCTATCCTATCCAATCCCCTATCCTATCCTCTATCCTCTCCTATCCTCTATCCAATCCTATCCTTTATACTATCCAATCCTCTATCGTATCCTCTATCCTATCCTAACCTCTATCCTATCCTATCCTCTACAATATCGTATCCTCTATCATATCCTATCCTCTTTCCTATAATATCATCTATCCTATCCTATTCTCTATCCTATCCTATCCTCTATCCTATCCTATCGTCTATCGTACCCTATACTCTATCCTATCCAATCCCCTATCCTAACCTCAATCCAATCCAATCCCCTATAATATCATCTATCCTATCCTATAGAATATCGAATCCACTATCATATCCTATTATCTTTCCTATAATATCATCTATCCTATCCTATCCTCAATCCTATCCTATCCTATCCTCTATAATATCGTATCCTCTCTCCTATAATATCATCTATCCTAACCTATTCTCTATCCTATCCTATCCTCTATCCTATCCTATCGTCTATCGTATCCTATCCTCTATCCTATCCAATCCTCTCTCCTATCCTATCCTCTATCCTATCCTATACTTTAACCTATCCTATCCTCTATAATATCGTATCCTCTATCCTATAATATCCCCTATCCTATCCAATCCTCTATAATATCGTATCCTCTATGATGTCCTATCCTCAATCCTATCCAATCCCCTATCCTATCCTCTATCCTATCCTATCCAATCCCCCATCCTATCCTCTATCCTATCCTATCCTCTATAATATCGTATCCTCTATCCTATCCTATCCTCTATCCTATCTGATCACCTATCCTATCCTCTATCCTATCCTATTCTCTATCCTATCCTGTCCTCTATAATATCGTATCCTCAACCCTATCCTATCCTCAAACCTATCCTATCCTCTATTCTATCCAATCCTATATCGAATCCTATCCGCTATCCTATCTTATTACTTATCCTATAATATCCCCTATCCTATCCAATCCTCTGTAATATCGTATCCTCTATCCTACCCTATCCTCTATCGTATCCTATCCTCTATCCTATCCTATCCTCTATCCTATCCGATCCCCAATCTTATCCTCTATCCTATCCTATCCTCTATCCTATCCCACCCTCACTCCTATCCTATCCGCTATCCTATACTATCCTCAATCCTATCGTATCTTCTATCCTATCATATCCTCTATCCTATCCTATTCTCTATCCTATCCTATCCTCTATCCTATCCTATCCCCTATACTATCCTATCCACAATCCTATCCTATCCTCTATTATATGCTATACTGTATCCTATCCTATCCTCTATAATATCGTATCCTTCATCATATCCTATCCTCTATCCTAGAAGATCATCTATCCTATCTTATTCTCTATCCTACCCGATCCTCTATCCTATCCTATCCTCTATCCTATCCCATCCTCTATCCTATACTATCCTCTATCCTATCCTATCCTCTATCCTACACTATCCTCAATCCTATCCTATCCTCCATCGTATCCAATCCTCTATCGTATCCTCTATCCTATCCTATCCTCTATAGTATCCTATCATCTATCCTATCCTCTATCATATCGTATCCTCTATCCTATCCTATCCTTTAACCTATAATATCCTCAATCCTATCCTATCCTCTATCCTATCATACTGCCTATAATATCGTATCATCTATCCTATCCTATTCTCTATCCTATCCAATACCCTAACATATCCTATCCTCTATCCTATCCAATCCCCTATCGTGACCTCTATCCTATCCTATCTTCTATCCTATCCCATCCAATATCCTATCCTCTATCGTATCCAATCCTCGATGGTATCCTCTATCCTATCCTATCCTCTATAGTATCCTATCCTCTATCCTCTTCAATCCTATCCTATCCTCTTCAATCCTATCCTATCCTCAATTCTATCCTATCCTGTATCCTATCCTATCGTCTATCGTATCCTGTCCTCTATCATATCCTATCCTATATCCTATCCTCTATCCTATCCTATCCTCTATCCTATCCAATTCCGTAACCTATCCCCTATCCTATCCTATCCTCTATCCCATCCTATTCTCTATCCTATCCTATCCTCAATCCTATCCAATCCCCTATCCTATCCTCTATAATATCGTATCCTCCATCATATTCTATCCTCTATCCTATCCTATCCTCTATCCTATCCTCTCCGCTATCCTATAATATCCTCTCTCCTATACCACCCTCTATCCAATACTCTATCCTATCCTCTATCCTATCCTATCCACTATCCTATACTATCCTCTATCCTATCCTATCCTCTATCCTATCCTATCCTCTATCCTATCCTATCCACAATCCTATCCTATCATCTATTCTATCCTATCCTCTATAATATCGTATCCTCTATCATGTCCTATCCTCTTTCCTGTAATATCATCTATCCGATCCTATTCTCTATCCTATCCTATCCTCTTTCCTATAATATCATCTATCCTATCCTATTCTCTATGCTATCGTATCCTATATCCTATCCTATCGTCTATCGTATTATGTCCTCTATCGTATCCAATCCTATATCCTATCCTCTATCCTATCCTATCCTCTCTCCTATCCTACATTCTATAATATCGTATCGTCTATCATATCCTATCCTCTTTCCTATAATATCATCTATCCTATCCTATTCTCTATCCTAACCTATTCTCTATCCTATCCTATCCTCTATCCTATCCTATCGTCTATCGTATCCTATCCTCTATCCTATCCAATCCCCTATCCTATCCTCTATCCTGTCCTATGCTCTATCCTATCCTGTCCTCAATCCTATGCTATCTTCTATCCTATCCTATCCTCTATCCTATCCTATCCTCTATAATATCGTATCGTCTATCATATCCTATCCTCTTTCCTATAATATCATCTATCCTATCCTATTCTCTATGCTATCGTATTCTATATCCTATCCTATCGTCTATCGTATTATGTCCTCTATCGTATCCAATCCTATATCCTATCTTCTATCCTATCCTATCCTCTATCCTATCCTATCCTCTGTCATCTATCCTATCCTCTATAATATCGTATCCTCTATCCTATCCTCTATCCGATCCTCTACCCTACCCTATCATCTATCCTGTCCTTTCCTCTATCCTATCCTATCCTCTATCCTATTCTATCCTCTATCCTCTTCAATTACCTATCCTATCCTCTATCCCATCCTTTCCTCTATCCTATCCTATCCTCTATTGTATCCTATCCACTTTCCTGTCGTATCCTCTATCCTATTCTATCCTCCATCCTATCCTATCCTCTACCCTATCCTATGCTTTATCCTATCTAATCCCCTACCATATCCTCAATCCTATCCTACCCTCAATCCTTTCCTATCCTATATCCTGCAATATCCTCTATCCTATCCTATCCTCTGTCATCTATCCTATACAATCGCCTATCCTATCCTGTATCCTATCCTATCCTCTATCCTATCCTATCCTCTATCCTATCCTATCCTCTATCCTATCCTATCCTCTATCCTATCCTATCCTCTATCCTATCCTATCCTCTATCCTATCCTATCCTCTATCCTATCCTATCCTCTATCCTATCCTATCCTCTATCCTATCCTATCCTCTATCCTATCCTATCCTCTATCCTATCCTATCCTCTATCCTATCCTATCCTCTATCCTATCCTATCCTCTATCCTATCCTATCCTCTATCCTATCCTATCCTCTATCCTATCCTACCGCCTATAATATCGTATCATCTATCCTATCCTATCCTCTGTCATCTATCCTATACAATCGCCTATCCTATCCTCTTTCCTATAATATCATCTATCCTATCCTATTCTCTATCCTATCCTATCCTCTATCCTATCGTATCCTCTATCCTATCCTATCCTCAATCCTATCCTATGCTCTATCCTATCCAATCACATATCCTATCCTCTATCCTAACCAATCCCCTATTTTATCCTCTATCTTATACTATCCTGTATCCTATCCAATCCCCTATCCTATCCTCTATCCTATCCTATACTCTATCCTATCCTATCCTCTATAATATCGAATCCACTATCATATCCTATCCTCTTCCCTATAATATCATCTATCCTATCCTATCCTCAATCCTATCCTATCCTCTATCCTCTCCTATCCTCTATCCTATCCTATCCTCTACAATATCGTATCCTCTTTCCTATAATATCATCTATCCTATCCTATCCTCTATCCTATCCTATCCTCTATCCTATCGTATCCTCTATCGTATCCCATCCTCTATCGTATCCTATTCTCTATGCTATCCTATCCAGTATCCTATAATATCCTCTATCCTATCCTATACTCTATCCTATCCTACCCTCTGTCCTATCCTATTTTCTATCCTATCCTATCATCTATCCTATCCTGTCCTCTATCCTATCCTGTCGTCTATCCTATCCTATCCTCTATCGTATCCAATCCAAAATCTTATCCTCTATCTTATACTATCCTGTATCCTATCCGATCCCCTATCCTATCCTCTATCCTATCCTATACTCTATCCTATCCTATTCTCTGTCCTATCCTATTTTCTATCCTATCCTATTCTCTGTCCTATCTTATTTTCTATCCTATCCTATCCTCTGTCCTATCGTATCCTCTATCCTATCCTCTATCCTATCCTGTCCTTTATACTATCCAATCCTGTATCGTATCCTGTATCCTATCCTATCCTTTATACTATCCAATCGTCTATCGTATCCTCTATCCTTTCCCATCCTCTATCCTATCCAATCCCGTATCCTATCCTCTGTCCTATCCTCTATCGTATCCTATCCTCTACACTATCCTATCCTCTTTCCTATCCTATCCTCAATCCTATCCTATCCTCTATCCTATCCTATCCTTTATAATATCCAATCCTCTATCGTATCCTCTACCCTATCCTATCCTGTATACTATCCTATCCTCTACAATATCGTATCCTCTGTCATATCCTATCCTCTTTCCCATAATATCTTCTATCCTATCCTATTCTCTATCGTAGCCTATCCTCTATCCTATCCAATCCCCTATGCTATCCTCTATACTATACTATCGTCTATCCTATCCTATCCCCTATACTATCCTATCCACAATCCTATCCTATCCTCTATTATATGCTATACTGTATCCTATCCTATCCTCTATAATATCGTATCCTTCATCATATCCTATCCTCTAACTTATCCTATCCTCTATCCTATCCTATCCTCTAACTTATCCTATCCTCTCTCCTATCCTATCCTCTATCCTATCCAATCCTATATCGTATCCTATCCGCTATCCTATCCTATCCTCTATCCTATCCTATCCCCTACCCTATCCTATTGTCTATAATATCGTATCCTCTATCATATCCTATCCTCTTTCCTATAATATCATCTATCCTATCCTATTCTCTATCCTATCCTATCCTCTATCCTATCCGATCCCCAATCTTATCCTCTCTCTATCCTATCCTATCCTCTGTCCTATCGTACCCTCAATCCTATCCTATCCGCTATCCTATACTATCCTCAATCCTATCGTATCATCTATCCTATCCTATCCTCTATCCTATCCTCTATAATATCATATCCTCTATCATATCCTATCCTCAATCCTATCCTATCCTCTATAATATCGTATCCTCTATCCTATCAAATCACCTATCCTCTATCCTATCCTATCCTCTATCCTATCAGATCCCCTATCTTATCCTCTATCCTATCCTATCCTCTATCCTATCCTACCCTCAATCATATCCTATCCTCTATCCTATGCAGTCCCCGATCCTATCCACTATCCTATCCTATCCAATCCCCCATCCTGTCCTCTATCCTATCCTATCCTCTATAATATCGTATCCTTTATCCTATCCTATCCTCTATTCTATCCGATCACCTATCTTTTTCCTCTATCCTATCCTATACTCTTTCCTATCATATCCTCAATCCTATCCTATCCTCAATCCTATCCTATCCTCTATCCTATCCAATCCCCTATCCTATCCTCTATCCTATCCTATTCTCTATCCTATTCTCAATCGTATCCTATCCTCTATCCTATCCTATCCTCTATCCTATCCTATACTCTAACCTATCCTATCCTCTATAATATCAAATCCTCTATCATATCCTATCCTCAATCCTATCCTATCCTCTATCCTATCCAACCCCCTATCCTATCCGCTATCCTATCCTATCCTCTAACTTATCCTATCTTCTATACTATCCTATCCTCTATCCTATCCAATCCCCTATCCTATAGGCTATCCTATCCAATCCCCTATCTTATCCTCGATCCTATCCTATCCTCTAACTTATCCTATCCTCTCTCCTATCCTATCCTCTATCCTATCCTATACTTTATCCTATCCTATCCTCTATAATATCGTATCCTCTATCATATCCTATCCTCAATCCTATCCTATCCTCTATCGTATCCTATCCCCTACCCTATCCTATTGTCTATAATATCGTATCCTCTATCCTATCCTATCCTCTATCCTATCCCACCCTCAATCCTATCCTATCCTCTATCGTATTATATCCTCTATCCTATCCAATCGCCGATCCTATCCTCTATCCTATCCTATCCAATCCCCCATCCTATCCTCCATCCTATCCTATCCTCTATCCTATCCTATCCTCTATCCTATCCTATCCACTATAATATCGTATCCTCTATAATATCGTACCCTTTATCTTATCCTATCCTCTATTCTATCCGATCCCCTATCTTATCCTCTATCCTATCCTATCCTCTTTCCTATCATATCCTGAATCCTATCCCATCCTCTATCCTATCCAACCTCCTGTCCTATCCTCTATCCTATCCTATTCTCTATCCTATCCTCAATCCTATCGTATCCTCTATCCTATCCTATCCTCTATCGTATCCTATCCGCTATCCTATACTATCGTCAATCCTATCGTATCCTCTATCCTATCCTATCCTCTATCCTATCCTATACTCTAACCTATCCTATCCTCTATCCGACCCTATCCTCTATCCTACCCTATCCTCTATAATGTCGTATCCTCTATCCTATCCTATACTCTATCCAATCCTATGCTCTGTCCTATCCTATTCTCTATCCTATCTCATACTCTATCCTATCCTACCCTCTGTCCTATCCTATCCTCTACCATATCCTGTCCTCTATCCTATCCTGTCCTCTACCCTATCCTTACTCTATCCTATACTATCCTCTATCCTATCCTATCCTCTATTATATAATATGCTCTATCCTATCCAATCAACTATCCTATCCTCTATCTTATCCTATCCTCAATACTATCCTATCCCCTATCCTATCCTATCCTATCGTCTATCCTATCCAATCCTCTATCCTATTCTATCATATCCTCTATCCCATCGTATCCTCTATTCTATCCGATCACCTATCTTATCCTCTATCCTATCCTATACTCTTTCCTATCATATCCTCAATCCTATCCTATCCTCAATCCTATCCTATCCTCTATCCTATCCAATCCCCTATCCTATCCTCTATCCTATCCTATTCTCTATCCTATTCTCAATCGTATCGTATCCTCTATCCTATCCTATCCTCTAACCTATCCTATCCCCTATCCTATCACATCCTATATCCTATCCAATCCTCTATAATATCGTATTCTCTATCCTATCCTATCATCTAACTTATCCTATCCTCTCTCCTATCCTATCCTCTATCCTATCCTATCCTCTATCCTATCCTATACTCTAACCTATCCTATCCTCTATAATATCACATCCTCTATCATATCCTATCCTCAATCCTATCCTATCCTCTATCCTATCCAACCCCCTATCCTATCCGCTATCCTATCCTATCCTCTAACTTATCCTATCTTCTATACTATCCTATCCTCTATCCTATCCAATCCCCTATCCTATAGGCTATCCTATCCAATCCCCTATCTTATCCTCGATCCTATCCTATCCTCTAACTTATCCTATCCTCTCTCCTATCCTATCCTCTATCCTATCCTATACTTTATCCTATCCTATCCTCTATAATATCGTATCCTCTATCATATCCTATCCTCAATCCTATCCTATCCTCTATCGTATCCTATCCCCTACCCTATCCTATTGTCTATAATATCGTATCCTCTATCCTATCCTATCCTCTATCCTATCCCACCCTCAATCCTATCCTATCCTCTATCGTATTATATCCTCTATCCTATCCAATCGCCGATCCTATCCTCTATCCTATCCTATCCAATCCCCCATCCTATCCTCCATCCTATCCTATCCTCTATCCTATCCTATCCTCTATCCTATCCTATCCACTATAATATCGTATCCTCTATAATATCGTACCCTTTATCTTATCCTATCCTCTATTCTATCCGATCCCCTATCTTATCCTCTATCCTATCCTATCCTCTTTCCTATCATATCCTGAATCCTATCCCATCCTCTATCCTATCCAACCTCCTGTCCTATCCTCTATCCTATCCTATTCTCTATCCTATCCTCAATCCTATCCTACCCTCAATCCTTTCCTATCCTATATCCTGCAATATCCTCTATCCTATCCTATCCTCTGTCATCTATCCTATACAATCGCCTATCCTATCCTCTATCCTATCCTATCCTCTATCCTATCCTATCCTCTATCCTATCCTATCCTCTATCCTATCCTATCCTCTATCCTATCCTATCCTGTATCCTATCCTATCCTCTATCCTATCCTATCCTCTATCCTATCCTATCCTCTATCCTATCCTATCCTCTATCCTATCCTATCCTCTATCCTATCCTACCGCATATAATATCGTATCATCTATCCTATCCTATCCTCTGTCATCTATCCTATACAATCGCCTATCCTATCCTCTTTCCTATAATATCATCTATCCTATCCTATTCTCTATCCTATCCTATCCTCTATCCTATCGTATCCTCTATCCTATCCTATCCTCAATCCTATCCTATGCTCTATCCTATCCAATCCCATATCCTATCCTCTATCCTAACCAATCCCCTATTTTATCCTCTATCTTATACTATCCTGTATCCTATCCAATCCCCTATCCTATCCTCTATCCTATCCTATACTCTATCCTATCCTATCCTCTATAATATCGAATCCACTATCATATCCTATCCTCTTCCCTATAATATCATCTATCCTATCCTATCCTCAATCCTATCCTATCCTCTATCCTCTCCTATCCTCTATCCTATCCTATCCTCTACAATATCGTATCCTCTTTCCTATAATATCATCTATCCTATCCTATCCTCTATCCTATCCTATCCTCTATCCTATCGTATCCTCTATCGTATCCCATCCTCTATCGTATCCTATTCTCTATGCTATCCTATCCAGTATCCTATAATATCCTCTATCCTATCCTATACTCTATCCTATCCTACCCTCTGTCCTATCCTATTTTCTATCCTATCCTATCATCTATCCTATCCTGTCCTCTATCCTATCCTGTCGTCTATCCTATCCTATCCTCTATCGTATCCAATCCAAAATCTTATCCTCTATCTTATACTATCCTGTATCCTATCCGATCCCCTATCCTATCCTCTATCCTATCCTATACTCTATCCTATCCTATTCTCTGTCCTATCCTATTTTCTATCCTATCCTATCCTCTGTCCTATCCTATCCTCAATCCTATCCTATCCTCTTTTATATTATAGCCTATATCCTATCCTATCCTCTATCCTGTCCTGTCCTTTATACTATTCAATCCTGTATCGTATCCTCTATCCTATCCTATCCTTTATACTATGCAATCGTCTATCGTATCCGCTGTCCTTTTCCATCCTCTATCCTATCCAATCCCCTATCATATCGTCTGACTTATCCTCTATCATATCCTATCCTCTATACTATACTATCCTCTATCCAATCCTATCCCCTATACTATCCTATCCTATCCACTATCCTATCCTATCCTCAATCCTATCCTATCCTCTATCCTATCCTATCCTTTATAATATCCAATCCTCTATCGTATCCTCTACCCTATCCTATCCTGTATACTATCCTATCCTCTACAATATCGTATCCTCTGTCATATCCTATCCTCTTTCCCATAATATCTTCTATCCTATCCTATTCTCTATCGTAGCCTATCCTCTATCCTATCCAATCCCCTATGGTATCCTCTATACTATACTATCGTCTATCCTATCCTATCCCCTATACTATCCTATCCACAATCCTATCCTATCCTCTATTATATGCTATACTGTATCCTATCCTATCCTCTATAATATCGTATCCTTCATCATATCCTATCCTCTAACTTATCCTATCCTCTATCCTATCCTATCCTCTAACTTATCCTATCCTCTCTCCTATCCTATCCTCTATCCTATCCAATCCTATATCGTATCCTATCCGCTATCCTATCCTATCCTCTATCCTATCCTATCCCCTACCCTATCCTATTGTCTATAATATCGTATCCTCTATCATATCCTATCCTCTTTCCTATAATATCATCTATCCTATCCTATTATCTATCCTATCCTATCCTCCATCATATTGTATCCTCTATCGGATCCTATCCTCTATCCTATCCAATCCCCTATCCTATCCTCAATCCTATCCTATCCTCTATCCTATCCTATCCTCTATAATATCGTATCCTCTATCATATCCTATCCTCTTTCCTATAATATCATCTATCCTATCGTATCCTCTATCCTATCCTATCCTCTATCCTATCCTATACTCTAACCTATCCTATCCTCTATCCGACCCTATCCTCTATCCTACCCTATCCTCTATAATGTCGTATCCTCTATCCTATCCTATACTCTATCCAATCCTATGCTCTGTCCTATCCTATTCTCTATCCTATCTCATACTCTATCCTATCCTACCCTCTGTCCTATCCTATCCTCTACCATATCCTGTCCTCTATCCTATCCTGTCCTCTACCCTATCCTTACTCTATCCTATACTATCCTCTATCCTATCCTATCCTCTATTATATAATATGCTCTATCCTATCCAATCATCTATCCTATCCTCTATCTTATCCTATCCTCAATACTATCCTATCCCCTATCCTATCCTATCCTATCGTCTATCCTATCCAATCCTCTATCCTATTCTATCATATCCTCTATCCCATCGTATCCTCTATTCTATCCGATCACCTATCTTATCCTCTATCCTATCCTATACTCTTTCCTATCATATCCTCAATCCTATCCTATCCTCAATCCTATCCTATCCTCTATCCTATCCAATCCCCTATCCAATCCTCTATCCTATCCTATTCTCTATCCTATTCTCAATCGTATCGTATCCTCTATCCTATCCTATCCTCTAACCTATCCTATCCCCTATCCTATCACATCCTATATCCTATCCAATCCTCTATAATATCGTATTCTCTATCCTATCCTATCATCTAACTTATCCTATCCTCTCTCCTATCCTATCCTCTATCCTATCCTATCCTCTATCCTATCCTATACTCTAACCTATCCTATCCTCTATAATATCATATCCTCTATCATATCCTATCCTCAATCCTATCCTATCCTCTATCCTATCCAACCCCCTATCCTATCCGCTATCCTATCCTCTATCCTATCCAATCCCCTATCCTATAGGCTATCCTATCCAATCCCCTATCTTATCCTCGATCCTATCCTATCCTCTAACTTATCCTATCCTCTCTCCTATCCTATCCTCTATCCTATCCTATACTTTATCCTATCCTATCCTCTATAATATCGTATCCTCTATCATATCCTATCCTCAATCCTATCCTATCCTCTATCGTATCCTATCCCCTACCCTATCCTATTGTCTATAATATCATATCCTCTATCCTATCCGATCCTCTATTCTATCCCACCCTCAATCCTATCCTATCCTCTATCGTATTAATTCCTCTATCCTATCCAATCGCCGATCCTATCCTCTATCCTATCCTATCCAATCCCCCATCCTATCCTCCATCCTATCCTATCCTCTATCCTATCCTATCCTCTATCCTATCCTATCCACTATAATATCGTATCCTCTATAATATCGTACCCTTTATCTTATCCTATCCTCTATTCTATCCGATCCCCTATCTTATCCTCTATCCTATCCTATCCTCTTTCCTATCATATCCTGAATCCTATCCCATCCTCTATCCTATCCAACCTCCTGTCCTATCCTCTATCCTATCCTATTCTCTATCCTATCCTCAATCCTATCCTACCCTCAATCCTTTCCTATCCTATATCCTGCAATATCCTCTATCCTATCCTATCCTCTGTCATCTATCCTATACAATCGCCTATCCTATCCTCTATCCTATCCTATCCTCTATCCTATCCTATCCTCTATCCTATCCTATCCTCTATCCTATCCTATCCTCTATCCTATCCTATCCTCTATCCTATCCTATCCTCTATCCTATCCTATCCTCTATCCTATCCTATCCTCTATCCTATCCTATCCTCTATCCTATCCTATCCTCTATCCTATCCTACCGCCTATAATATCGTATCATCTATCCTATCCTATCCTCTGTCATCTATCCTATACAATCGCCTATCCTATCCTCTTTCCTATAATATCATCTATCCTATCCTATTCTCTATCCTATCCTATCCTCTATCCTATCGTATCCTCTATCCTATCCTATCCTCAATCCTATCCTATGCTCTATCCTATCCAATCCCATATCCTATCCTCTATCCTAACCAATCCCCTATTTTATCCTCTATCTTATACTATCCTGTATCCTATCCAATCCCCTATCCTATCCTCTATCCTATCCTATACTCTATCCTATCCTATCCTCTATAATATCGAATCCACTATCATATCCTATCCTCTTCCCTATAATATCATCTATCCTATCCTATCCTCAATCCTATCCTATCCTCTATCCTCTCCTATCCTCTATCCTATCCTATCCTCTACAATATCGTATCCTCTTTCCTATAATATCATCTATCCTATCCTATCCTCTATCCTATCCTATCCTCTATCCTATCCTATCCTCTATCGTATCCAATCCAAAATCTTATCCTCTATCTTATACTATCCTGTATCCTATCCGATCCCCTATCCTATCCTCTATCCTATCCTATACTCTATCCTATCCTATTCTCTGTCCTATCCTATTTTCTATCCTATCCTATCCTCTGTCCTATCCTATCCTCAATCCTATCCTATCCTCTTTTATATTATAGCCTATATCCTATCCTATCCTCTATCCTATCCTATCCTCTATAATATCGTGTCCCCTATCCTATAATATCATCTATCCTATCCTATTTTCTAGCCTATCCTATCCTATCCACTATCCTATCCTATTTTCTAGCCTATCCTATCCTATCCTCTATTATATTATAGCCTATATCCTATCCTATCCTCTATCCTGTCCTGTCCTTTATACTATTCAATCCTGTATCGTATCCTCTATCCTATCCTATCCTTTATGCTATGCAATCGTCTATCGTATCCGCTGTCCTTTTCCATCCTCTATCCTATCCAATCCCCTATCATATCGTCTGACTTATCCTCTATCATATCCTATCCTCTATACTATACTATCCTCTATCCAATCCTATCCCCTATACTATCCTATCCTATCCACTATCCTATCCTATCCTCAATCCTATCCTATCCTCTATCCTATCCTATCCTTTATAATATCCAATCCTCTATCGTATCCTCTACCCTATCCTAACCTGTATACTATCCTATCCTCTACAATATCGTATCCTCTGTCATATCCTATCCTCTTTCCCATAATATCTTCTATCCTATCCTATTCTCTATCGTAGCCTATCCTCTATCCTATCCAATCCCCTATCCTATCCTCTATACTATACTATCGTCTATCCTATCCTATCCCCTATACTATCCTATCCACAATCCTATCCTATCCTCTATTATATGCTATACTGTATCCTATCCTATCGTCTATAATATCGTATCCTTCATCATATCCTATCCTCTAACTTATCCTATCCTCTATCCTATCCTATCCTCTAACTTATCCTATCCTCTCTCCTATCCTATCCTCTATCCTATCCAATCCTATATCGTATCCTATCCGCTATCCTATCCTATCCTCTATCCTATCCTATCCCCTACCCTATCCTATTGTCTATAATATCGTATCCTCTATCATATCCTATCCTCTTTCCTATAATATCATCTATCCTATCCTATTATCTATCCTATCCTATCCTCCATCATATTGTATCCTCTATCGGATCCTATCCTCTATCCTATCCAATCCCCTATCCTATCCTCAATCCTATCCTATCCTCTATCCTATCCTATCCTCTATAATATCGTATCCTCTATCATATCCTATCCTCTTTCCTATAATATCATCTATCCTATCCTATTCTCTATCCTATCCTATCCTCTATCCTATCCGATCCCCAATCTTATCCTCTCTCTATCCTATCCTATCCTCTGTCCTATCGTACCCACAATCCTATCCTATCCGCTATCCTATACTATCCTCAATCCTATCGTATCATCTATCCTATCCTATCCTCTATCCTATCCTCTATAATATCATATCCTCTATCATATCCTATCCTCAATCCTATCCTATCCTCTATAATATCGTATCCTCTATCCTATCAAATCACCTATCCTCTATCCTATCAGATCCCCTATCTTATCCTCTATCCTATCCTATCCTCTATCCTATCCTACCCTCAATCATATCCTATCCTCTATCCTATGCAGTCCCCGATCATATCCACTATCGTATCCTATCCAATCCCCCATCCTGTCCTCTATCCTATCCTATCCTCTATAATATCGTATCCTCTATCATATCCTATCCTCAATCCTATCCTATCCTCTATCGTATCCTATCCCCTACCCTATCCTATTGTCTATAATATCGTATCCTCTATCCTATCCTATCCTCTATCCTATCCCACCCTCAATCCTATCCTATCCTCTATCGTATTATATCCTCTATCCTATCCAATCGCCGATCCTATCCTCTATCCTATCCTATCCAATCCCCCATCCTATCCTCCATCCTATCCTATCCTCTATCCTATCCTATCCTCTATCCTATCCTATCCACTATAATATCGTATCCTCTATAATATCGTACCCTTTATCTTATCCTATCCTCTATTCTATCCGATCCCCTATCTTATCCTCTATCCTATCCTATCCTCTTTCCTATCATATCCTGAATCCTATCCCATCCTCTATCCTATCCAACCTCCTGTCCTATCCTCTATCCTATCCTATCCTCTATAATATCGTATCGTCTATCATATCCTATCCTCTTTCCTATAATATCATCTATCCTATCCTATTCTCTATGCTATCGTATCCTATATCCTATCCTATCGTCTATCGTATTATGTCCTCTATCGTATCCAATCCTATATCCTATCCTCTATCCTATCCTATCCTCTCTCCTATCCTACATTCTATAATATCGTATCGTCTATCATATCCTATCCTCTTTCCTATAATATCATCTATCCTATCCTATTCTCTATCCTATCCTATCCTCTATCCTATCCTATCGTCTATCGTATCCTATCCTCTATCCTATCCAATCCCCTATCCTATCCTCTATCCTGTCCTATGCTCTATCCTATCCTATCCTCTATCCTATCCTATCCTCTGTCATCTATCCTATCCTCTATAATATCGTATCCTCTATCCTATCCTCTATCCGATCCTCTACCCTATCCTATCATCTATCCTGTCCTTTCCTCTATCCTATCCTATCCTCTATCCTATTCTATCCTCTATCCTCTTCAATTACCTATCCTATCCTCTATCCCATCCTTTCCTCTATCCTATCCTATCCTCTATTGTATCCTATCCACTTTCCTGTCGTATCCTCTATCCTATTCTATCCTCCATCCTATCCTATCCTCTACCCTATCCTATGCTTTATCCTATCTAATCCCCTACCCTATCCTCAATCCTATCCTACCCTCAATCCTTTCCTATCCTATATTCTGCAATATCCTCTATCCTATCCTATCCTCTGTCATCTATCCTATACAATCGCCTATCCTATCCTCTATCCTATCCTATCCTCTATCCTATCCTATCCTCTATCCTATCCTATCCTCTATCCTATCCTATCCTCTATCCTATCCTATCCTCTATCCTATCCTATCCTCTATCCTATCCTATCCTCTATCCTATCCTATCCTCTATCCTATCCTATCCTCTATCCTATCCTATCCTCTATCCTATCCTATCCTCTATCCTATCCTATCCTCTATCCTATCCTATCTTCTATCCTATCCTATCCTCTATCCTATCCTACCGCCTATAATATCGCATCATCTATCCTATCCTATCCTCTGTCATCTATCCTATACAATCGCCTATCCTATCCTCTTTCCTATAATATCATCTATCCTATCCTATTCTCTATCCTATCCTATCCTCTATCCTATCGTATCCTCTATCCTATCCCATCCTATATCGTATCATATCCTCTATCCTATCCTATCCTGTATCCTATAATATCCTCTATCCTATCCTATCCTCTATCCTATCCTATCCTCTATCCTATCCTATCCTCAATCCTATCCTATCCTCTATCCTATCCAATCGCATATCCTATCCTCTATCCTAACCAATCCCCTATTTTATCCTCTATCTTATACTATCCTGTATCCTATCCAATCCCCTATCCTATCCTCTATCCTATCCTATACTCTATCCTATCCTATCCTCTATAATATCGAATCCACTATCATATCCTATCCTCTTCCCTATAATATCATCTATCCTATCCTATCCTCAATCCTATCCTATCCTCTATCCTCTCCTATCCTCTATCCTATCCTATCCTCTACAATATCGTATCCTCTTTCCTATAATATCATCTATCCTATCCTATCCTCTATCCTATCCTATCCTCTATCCTATCGTATCCTCTATCGTATCCCATCCTCTATCGTATCCTATTCTCTATGCTATCCTATCCAGTATCCTATAATATCCTCTATCCTATCCTATACTCTATCCTATCCTACCCTCTGTCCTATCCTATTTTCTATCCTATCCTATCATCTATCCTATCCTGTCCTCTATCCTATCCTGTCGTCTATCCTATCCTATCCTCTATCGTATCCAATCCAAAATCTTATCCTCTATCTTATACTATCCTGTATCCTATCCGATCCCCTATCCTATCCTCTATCCTATCCTATACTCTATCCTATCCTATTCTCTGTCCTATCCTATTTTCTATCCTATCCTATTCTCTGTCCTATCTTATTTTCTATCCTATCCTATCCTCTGTCCTATCGTATCCTCTATCCTATCCTCTATCCTATCCTGTCCTTTATACTATCCAATCCTGTATCGTATCCTGTATCCTATCCTATCCTTTATACTATCCAATCGTCTATCGTATCCTCTATCCTTTCCCATCCTCTATCCTATCCAATCCCCTATCCTATCCTCTGTCCTATCCTCTATCGTATCCTATCCTCTACACTATCCTATCCTCTTTCCTATCCTATCCTCAATCCTATCCTATCCTCTATTATATTATAGCCTATATCCTATCCTATCCTCTATCCTATCCTATCGTCTATAATATCGTGTCCCCTATCCTATAATATCATCTATCCTATCCTATTTTCTAGCCTATCCTATCCTATCCACTATCCTATCCTATTTTCTAGCCTATCCTATCCTATCCTCTATTATATTATAGCCTATATCCTATCCTATCCTCTATCCTGTGATGTCCTTTATACTATTCAATCCTGTATCGTATCCTCTATCCTATCCTATCCTTTATACTATGCAATCGTCTATCGTATCCGCTGTCCTTTTCCATCCTCTATCCTATCCAATCCCCTATCATATCGTCTGACTTATCCTCTATCATATCCTATCCTCTATACTATACTATCCTCTATCCAATCCTATCCCCTATACTATCCTATCCTATCCACTATCCTATCCTATCCTCAATCCTATCCTATCCTCTATCCTATCCTATCCTTTATAATATCCAATCCTCTATCGTATCCTCTACCCTATCCTATCCTGTATACTATCCTATCCTCTACAATATCGTATCCTCTGTCATATCCTATCCTCTTTCCCATAATATCTTCTATCCTATCCTATTCTCTATCGTAGCCTATCCTCTATCCTATCCAATCCCCTATGCTATCCTCTATACTATACTATCGTCTATCCTATCCTATCCCCTATACTATCCTATCCACAATCCTATCCTATCCTCTATTATATGCTATACTGTATCCTATCCTATCCTCTATAATATCGTATCCTTCATCATATCCTATCCTCTAACTTATCCTATCCTCTATCCTATCCTATCCTCTAACTTATCCTATCCTCTCTACTATCCTATCCTCTATCCTATCCAATCCTATATCGTATCCTATCCGCTATCCTATCCTATCCTCTATCCTATCCTATCCCCTACCCTATCCTATTGTCTATAATATCGTATCCTCTATCATATCCTATCCTCTTTCCTATAATATCATCTATCCTATCCTATTATCTATCCTATCCTATCCTCCATCATATTGTATCCTCTATCGTATCCTATCCTCTATCCTATCCAATCCCCTATCCTATCCTCAATCCTATCCTATCCTCTATCCTATCCTATAATCTATAATATCGTATCCTCTATCATATCCTATCCTCTTTCCTATAATATCATCTATCCTATCCTATTCTCTATCCTATCCTATCCTCTATCCTATCCGATCCCCAATCTTATCCTCTCTCTATCCTATCCTATCCTCTGTCCTATCGTACCCTCAATCCTATCCTATCCGCTATCCTATACTATCCTCAATCCTATCGTATCATCTATCCTATCCTATCCTCTATCCTATCCTCTATAATATCATATCCTCTATCATATCCTATCCTCAATCCTATCCTATCCTCTATAATATCGTATCCTCTATCCTATCAAATCACCTATCCTCTATCCTATCCTATCCTCTATCCTATCAGATCCCCTATCTTATCCTCTATCCTATCCTATCCTCTATCCTATCCTACCCTCAATCATATCCTATCCTCTATCCTATGCAGTCCCCGATCCTATCCACTATCCTATCCTATCCAATCCCCCATCCTGTCCTCTATCCTATCCTATCCTCTATAATATCGTATCCTTTATCCTATCCTATCCTCTATTCTATCCGATCACCTATCTTTTTCCTCTATCCTATCCTATACTCTTTCCTATCATATCCTCAATCCTATCCTATCCTCAATCCTATCCTATCCTCTATCCTATCCAATCCCCTATCCTATCCTCTATCCTATCCTATTCTCTATCCTATTCTCAATCGTATCGTATCCTCTATCCTATCCTATCCTCTAACCTATCCTATCCCCTATCCTATCACATCCTATATCCTATCCAATCCTCTATAATATCGTATTCTCTATCCTATCCTATCATCTAACTTATCCTATCCTCTCTCCTATCCTATCCTCTATCCTATCCTATCCTCTATCCTATCCTATACTCTAACCTATCCTATCCTCTATAATATCATATCCTCTATCATATCCTATCCTCAATCCTATCCTATCCTCTATCCTATCCAACCCCCTATCCTATCCGCTATCCTATCCTATCCTCTAACTTATCCTATCTTCTATACTATCCTATCCTCTATCCTATCCAATCCCCTATCCTATAGGCTATCCTATCCAATCCCCTATCTTATCCTCGATCCTATCCTATCCTCTAACTTATCCTATCCTCTCTCCTATCCTATCCTCTATCCTATCCTATACTTTATCCTATCCTATCCTCTATAATATCGTATCCTCTATCATATCCTATCCTCAATCCTATCCTATCCTCTATCGTATCCTATCCCCTACCCTATCCTATTGTCTATAATATCATATCCTCTATCCTATCCTATCCTCTATTCTATCCCACCCTCAATCCTATCCTATCCTCTATCGTATTAATTCCTCTATCCTATCCAATCGCCGATCCTATCCTCTATCCTATCCTATCCAATCCCCCATCCTATCCTCCATCCTATCCTATCCTCTATCCTATCCTATCCTCTATCCTATCCTATCCACTATAATATCGTATCCTCTATAATATCGTACCCTTTATCTTATCCTATCCTCTATTCTATCCGATCCCCTATCTTATCCTCTATCCTATCCTATCCTCTTTCCTATCATATCCTGAATCCTATCCCATCCTCTATCCTATCCAACCTCCTGTCCTATCCTCTATCCTATCCTATTCTCTATCCTATCCTCAATCCTATCCTACCCTCAATCCTTTCCTATCCTATATCCTGCAATATCCTCTATCCTATCCTATCCTCTGTCATCTATCCTATACAATCGCCTATCCTATCCTCTATCCTATCCTATCCTCTATCCTATCCTATCCTCTATCCTATCCTATCCTCTATCCTATCCTATCCTCTATCCTATCCTATCCTCTATCCTATCCTATCCTCTATCCTATCCTATCCTCTATCCTATCCTATCCTCTATCCTATCCTATCCTCTATCCTATCCTATCCTCTATCCTATCCTACCGCCTATAATATCGTATCATCTATCCTATCCTATCCTCTGTCATCTATCCTATACAATCGCCTATCCTATCCTCTTTCCTATAATATCATCTATCCTATCCTATTCTCTATCCTATCCTATCCTCTATCCTATCGTATCCTCTATCCTATCCTATCCTCAATCCTATCCTATGCTCTATCCTATCCAATCCCATATCCTATCCTCTATCCTAACCAATCCCCTATTTTATCCTCTATCTTATACTATCCTGTATCCTATCCAATCCCCTATCCTATCCTCTATCCTATCCTATACTCTATCCTATCCTATCCTCTATAATATCGAATCCACTATCATATCCTATCCTCTTCCCTATAATATCATCTATCCTATCCTATCCTCAATCCTATCCTATCCTCTATCCTCTCCTATCCTCTATCCTATCCTATCCTCTACAATATCGTATCCTCTTTCCTATAATATCATCTATCCTATCCTATCCTCTATCCTATCCTATCCTCTATCCTATCGTATCCTCTATCGTATCCCATCCTCTATCGTATCCTATTCTCTATGCTATCCTATCCAGTATCCTATAATATCCTCTATCCTATCCTATACTCTATCCTATCCTACCCTCTGTCCTATCCTATTTTCTATCCTATCCTATCATCTATCCTATCCTGTCCTCTATCCTATCCTGTCGTCTATCCTATCCTATCCTCTATCGTATCCAATCCAAAATCTTATCCTCTATCTTATACTATCCTGTATCCTATCCGATCCCCTATCCTATCCTCTATCCTATCCTATACTCTATCCTATCCTATTCTCTGTCCTATCCTATTTTCTATCCTATCCTATCCTCTGTCCTATCCTATCCTCAATCCTATCCTATCCTCTTTTATATTATAGCCTATATCCTATCCTATCCTCTATCCTATCCTATCCTCTATAATATCGTGTCCCCTATCCTATAATATCATCTATCCTATCCTATTTTCTAGCCTATCCTATCCTATCCACTATCCTATCCTATTTTCTAGCCTATCCTATCCTATCCTCTATTATATTATAGCCTATATCCTATCCTATCCTCTATCCTGTCCTGTCCTTTATACTATTCAATCCTGTATCGTATCCTCTATCCTATCCTATCCTTTATGCTATGCAATCGTCTATCGTATCCGCTGTCCTTTTCCATCCTCTATCCTATCCAATCCCCTATCATATCGTCTGACTTATCCTCTATCATATCCTATCCTCTATACTATACTATCCTCTATCCAATCCTATCCCCTATACTATCCTATCCTATCCACTATCCTATCCTATCCTCAATCCTATCCTATCCTCTATCCTATCCTATCCTTTATAATATCCAATCCTCTATCGTATCCTCTACCCTATCCTATCCTGTATACTATCCTATCCTCTACAATATCGTATCCTCTGTCATATCCTATCCTCTTTCCCATAATATCTTCTATCCTATCCTATTCTCTATCGTAGCCTATCCTCTATCCTATCCAATCCCCTATGCTATCCTCTATACTATACTATCGTCTATCCTATCCTATCCCCTATACTATCCTATCCACAATCCTATCCTATCCTCTATTATATGCTATACTGTATCCTATCCTATCCTCTATAATATCGTATCCTTCATCATATCCTATCCTCTAACTTATCCTATCCTCTATCCTATCCTATCCTCTAACTTATCCTATCCTCTCTCCTATCCTATCCTCTATCCTATCCAATCCTATATCGTATCCTATCCGCTATCCTATCCTATCCTCTATCCTATCCTATCCCCTACCCTATCCTATTGTCTATAATATCGTATCCTCCATCATATCCTATCCTCTTTCCTATAATATCATCTATCCTATCCTATTATCTATCCTATCCTATCCTCCATCATATTGTATCCTCTATCGGATCCTATCCTCTATCCTATCCAATCCCCTATCCTATCCTCAATCCTATCCTATCCTCTATCCTATCCTATCCTCTATAATATCGTATCCTCTATCATATCCTATCCTCTTTCCTATAATATCATCTATCCTATCCTATTCTCTATCCTATCCTATCCTCTATCCTATCCGATCCCCAATCTTATCCTCTCTCTATCCTATCCTATCCTCTGTCCTATCGTACCCACAATCCTATCCTATCCGCTATCCTATACTATCCTCAATCCTATCGTATCATCTATCCTATCCTATCCTCTATCCTATCCTCTATAATATCATATCCTCTATCATATCCTATCCTCAATCCTATCCTATCCTCTATAATATCGTATCCTCTATCCTATCAAATCACCTATCCTCTATCCTATCCTATCCTCTATCCTATCAGATCCCCTATCTTATCCTCTATCCTATCCTATCCTCTATCCTATCCTACCCTCAATCATATCCTATCCTCTATCCTATGCAGTCCCCGATCATATCCACTATCGTATCCTATCCAATCCCCCATCCTGTCCTCTATCCTATCCTATCCTCTATAATATCGTATCCTCTATCATATCCTATCCTCAATCCTATCCTATCCTCTATCGTATCCTATCCCCTACCCTATCCTATTGTCTATAATATCGTATCCTCTATCCTATCCTATCCTCTATCCTATCCCACCCTCAATCCTATCCTATCCTCTATCGTATTATATCCTCTATCCTATCCAATCGCCGATCCTATCCTCTATCCTATCCTATCCAATCCCCCATCCTATCCTCCATCCTATCCTATCCTCTATCCTATCCTATCCTCTATCCTATCCTATCCACTATAATATCGTATCCTCTATAATATCGTACCCTTTATCTTATCCTATCCTCTATTCTATCCGATCCCCTATCTTATCCTCTATCCTATCCTATCCTCTTTCCTATCATATCCTGAATCCTATCCCATCCTCTATCCTATCCAACCTCCTGTCCTATCCTCTATCCTATCCTATCCTCTATAATATCGTATCGTCTATCATATCCTATCCTCTTTCCCATAATATCTTCTATCCTATCCTATTCTCTATCGTAGCCTATCCTCTATCCTATCCAATCCCCTATCCTATCCTCTATACTATACTATCGTCTATCCTATCCTATCCCCTATACTATCCTATCCACAATCCTATCCTGTCCTCTATTATATGCTATACTGTATCTTATCCTATCGTCTATAATATCGTATCCTTCATCATATCCTATCCTCTAACTTATCCTATCCTCTATCCTATCCTATCCTCTAACTTATCCTATCCTCTCTCCTATCCTATCCTCTATCCTATCCAATCCTATATCGTATCCTATCCGCTATCCTATCCTATCCTCTATCCAATCCTATCCCCTATACTATCCTATCCTATCCACTATCCTATCCACTATCCTATCCTATCCTCAATCCTATCCTATCCTCTATCCTATCCTATCCTTTATAATATCCAATCCTCTATCGTATCCTCTACCCTATCCTATCCTGTATACTATCCTATCCTCTACAATATCGTATCCTCTGTCATATCCTATCCTCTTTCCCATAATATCTTCTATCCTATCCTATTCTCTATCGTAGCCTATCCTCTATCCTATCCAATCCCCTATGCTATCCTCTATACTATACTATCGTCTATCCTATCCTATCCCCTATACTATCCTATCCACAATCCTATCCTATCCTCTATTATATGCTATACTGTATCCTATCCTATCCTCTATAATATCGTATCCTTCATCATATCCTATCCTCTAACTTATCCTATCCTCTATCCTATCCTATCCTCTAACTTATCCTATCCTCTCTCCTATCCTATCCTCTATCCTATCCAATCCTATATCGTATCCTATCCGCTATCCTATCCTATCCTCTATCCTATCCTATCCCCTACCCTATCCTATTGTCTATAATATCGTATCCTCTATCATATCCTATCCTCTTTCCTATAATATCATCTATCCTATCCTATTATCTATCCTATCCTATCCTCCATCATATTGTATCCTCTATCGGATCCTATCCTCTATCCTATCCAATCCCCTATCCTATCCTCAATCCTATCCTATCCTCTATCCTATCCTATCCTCTATAATATCGTATCCTCTATCATATCCTATCCTCTTTCCTATAATATCATCTATCCTATCCTATTCTCTATCCTATCCTATCCTCTATCCTATCCGATCCCCAATCTTATCCTCTCTCTATCCTATCCTATCCTCTGTCCTATCGTACCCACAATCCTATCCTATCCGCTATCCTATACTATCCTCAATCCTATCGTATCATCTATCCTATCCTATCCTCTATCCTATCCTCTATCCTATCCTATCCTCTATCCTATCAGATCCCCTATCTTATCCTCTATCCTATCCTATCCTCTATCCTATCCTATCCTCTATACTATACTATCGTCTATCCTATCCTATCCCCTATACTATCCTATCCACAATCCTATCCTGTCCTCTATTATATGCTATACTGTATCCTATCCTATCGTCTATAATATCGTATCCTTCATCATATCCTATCCTCTAACTTATCCTATCCTCTATCCTATCCTATCCTCTAACTTATCCTATCCTCTCTCCTATCCTATCCTCTATCCTATCCAATCCTATATCGTATCCTATCCGCTATCCTATCCTATCCTCTATCCTATCCTATCCCCTACCCTATCCTATTGTCTATAATATCGTATCCTCTATCATATCCTATCCTCTTTCCTATAATATCATCTATCCTATCCTATTATCTATCCTATCCTATCCTCCATCATATTGTATCCTCTATCGGATCCTATCCTCTATCCTATCCAATCCCCTATCCTATCCTCAATCCTATCCTATCCTCTATCCTATCCTATCCTCTATAATATCGTATCCTCTATCATATCCTATCCTCTTTCCTATAATATCATCTATCCTATCCTATTCTCTATCCTATCCTATCCTCTATCCTATCCGATCCCCAATCTTATCCTCTCTCTATCCTATCCTATCCTCTGTCCTATCGTACCCACAATCCTATCCTATCCGCTATCCTATACTATCCTCAATCCTATCGTATCATCTATCCTATCCTATCCTCTATCCTATCCTCTATAATATCATATCCTCTATCATATCCTATCCTCAATCCTATCCTATCCTCTATAATATCGTATCCTCTATCCTATCAAATCACCTATCCTCTATCCTATCCTATCCTCTATCCTATCAGATCCCCTATCTTATCCTCTATCCTATCCTATCCTCTATCCTATCCTACCCTCAATCATATCCTATCCTCTATCCTATGCAGTCCCCGATCCTATCCACTATCCTATCCTATCCAATCCCCCATCCTGTCCTCTATCCTATCCTATCCTCTATAATATCGTATCCTTTATCCTATCCTATCCTCTATTCTATCCGATCACCTATCTTTTTCCTCTATCCTATCCTATACTCTTTCCTATCATATCCACAATCCTATCCTATCCTCAATCCTATCCTATCCTCTATCCTATCCAATCCCCTATCCTATCCTCTATCCTATCCTATTCTCTATGCTATTCTCAATCGTATCGTATCCTCTATCCTATCCTATCCTCTAACCTATCCTATCCCCTATCCTATCACATCCTATATCCTATCCAATCCTCTATAATATCGTATTCTCTATCCTATCCTATCATCTAACTTATCCTATCCTCTCTCCTATCCTATCCTCTATCCTATCCTATCCTCTATCCTATCCTATACTCTAACCTATCCTATCCTCTATAATATCATATCCTCTATCATATCCTATCCTCAATCCTATCCTATCCTCTATCCTATCCAACCCCCTATCCTATCCGCTATCCTATCCTATCCTCTAACTTATCCTATCTTCTATACTATCCTATCCTCTATCCTATCCAATCCCCTATCCTATAGGCTATCCTATCCAATCCCCTATCTTATCCTCGATCCTATCCTATCCTCTATCCTATCCTATACTTTATCCTATCCTATCCTCTATAATATCGTATCCTCTATCATATCCTATCCTCAATCCTATCCTATCCTCTATCGTATCCTATCCCCTAACCTATCCTATTGTCTATAATATCGTATCCTCTATCCTATCCTATCCTCTATCATATCCCACCCTTAATCCTATCCTATCCTCTATCGTATTATATCCTCTATCCTATCCAATCGCCGATCCTATCCTCTATCCTATCCTATCCAATCCCCCATCCTATCCTCCATCCTATCCTATCCTCTATCCTATCCTATCCTCTATCCTATCCTATCCACTATAATATCGTATCCTCTATAATATCGTACCCTTTATCTTATCCTATCCTCTATTCTATCCGATCCCCTATCTTATCCTCTATCCTATCCTATCCTCTTTCCTATCATATCCTGAATCCTATCCCATCCTCTATCCTATCCAACCTCCTGTCCTATCCTCTATCCTATCCTATTCTCTATCCTATCCTCAATCCTATCGTATCCTCTATCCTATCCTATCCTCTATCGTATCCTATCCGCTATCCTATACTTTCGTCAATCCTATCGTATCCTCTATCCTATCCTATCCTCTATCCTATCCTATACTCTAACCTATCCTATCCTCTATCCGACCCTATCCTCTATCCTACCCTATCCTCTATAATGTCGTATCCTCTATCCTATCCTATACTCTATCCAATCCTATGCTCTGTCCTATCCTATTCTCTATCCTATCTCATACTCTATCCTATCCTACCCTCTGTCCTATCCTATCCTCTACCATATCCTGTCCTCTATCCTATCCTGTCCTCTACCCTATCCTTACTCTATCCTATACTATCCTCTATCCTATCCTATCCTCTATTATATAATATGCTCTATCCTATCCAATCATCTATCCTATCCTGTATCTTATCCTATCCTCAATACTATCCTATCCCCTATCCTATCCTATCCTATCGTCTATCCTATCCAATCCTCTATCCTATTCTATCATATCCTCTATCCCATCGTATCCTCTATTCTATCCGATCACCTATCTTATCCTCTATCCTATCCTATACTCTTTCCTATCATATCCTCAATCCTATCCTATCCTCAATCCTATCCTATCCTCTATCCTATCCAATCCCCTATCCTATCCTCTATCCTATCCTATTCTCTATCCTATTCTCAATCGTATCGTATCCTCTATCCTATCCTATCCTCTAACCTATCCTATCCCCTATCCTATCACATCCTATATCCTATCCAATCCTCTATAATATCGTATTCTCTATCCTATCCTATCATCTAACTTATCCTATCCTCTCTCCTATCCTATCCTCTATCCTATCCTATCCTCTATCCTATCCTATCCTCTATAATATCATATCCTCTATCATATCCTATCCTCAATCCTATCCTATCCTCTATCCTATCCAACCCCCTATCCTATCCGCTATCCTATCCTATCCTCTAACTTATCCTATCTTCTATACTATCCTATCCTCTATCCTATCCAATCCCCTATCCTATAAGCTATCCTATCCAATCCCCTATCTTATCCTCGATCCTATCCTATCCTCTAACTTATCCTATCCTCTCTCCTATCCTATCCTCTATCCTATCCTATACTTTATCCTATCCTATCCTCTATAATATCGTATCCTCTATCATATCCTATCCTCAATCCTATCCTATCCTCTATCGTATCCTATCCCCTACCCTATCCTATTGTCTATAATATCGTATCCTCTATCCTATCCTATCCTCTATCATATCCCACCCTTAATCCTATCCTATCCTCTATCGTATTATATCCTCTATCCTATCCAATCGCCGATCCTATCCTCTATCCTATCCTATCCAATCCCCCATCCTATCCTCCATCCTATCCTATCCTCTATCCTATCCTATCCTCTATCCTATCCTATCCACTATAATATCGTATCCTCTATAATATCGTACCCTTTATCTTATCCTATCCTCTATTCTATCCGATCCCCTATCTTATCCTCTATCCTATCCTATCCTCTTTCCTATCATATCCTGAATCCTATCCCATCCTCTATCCTATCCAACCTCCTGTCCTATCCTCTATCCTATCCTATTCTCTATCCTATCCTCAATCCTATCGTATCCTCTATCCTATCCTATCCTCTATCGTATCCTATCCGCTATCCTATACTATCGTCAATCCTATCGTATCCTCTATCCTATCCTATCCTCTATCCTATCCTATACTCTAACCTATCCTATCCTCTATCCGACCCTATCCTCTATCCTACCCTATCCTCTATAATGTCGTATCCTCTATCCTATCCTGTCCTCTATCCTATCCTATCCTCTATCCTATCCTATCCTCTATTGTATGCTATCCTCAATCCTATCCTATCATCTATCCTATCCAATCCCCTATCCTATCCTCTATCCTATCCTATTCTCTATCCTATCCGATCCCCTACCTTATCCGCTATCCTATCTTATTCTGTATCCTATAATATCCCCTATCCTATCCAATCCTCTATAATATCGTATCCTCTATCATATCCAATCCCCTATCCTATCCAATCCCCCATCCTATCCTCTATCCTATCCTAACCTCTATAATATCGTATCCTCTATTATATCGTATCCTCTATCCTACCCTATCCTCTATCCTATAATATCATCTATCCTATCCTATTCCTTATCCTATCCTATCGTATCCTATCCTCTATCGTAACCTATCCTCAATCCTGTCCAATCCTATATCCTATCCTATCCGCTATCCTATACAATTCTCAATCCTATCGTATCCTCTATCCTATCCTATCCTCTATCCTATCCTATACTCTAACCTATCCTATCCCCTACCCTATCATATCCTATATCCTATCCAATCCTCTATAATATGGTATTCTCTATCCTATCCTATCCTCGATCCTATCCTATCCTCTAACTTATCCTATCCTCTCTCCTATCCTATCCTCTGTCCTATCCTATCCTCTATCCTATCCTATACTCTAACCTATCCAATCCTCCATAATATCATATCCTCTATCATATCCTATCCTCAATCCTATCCTATCCTATATCCTATCCAATCCCCTATCCTATCCTCTATCCTATCCTATCCAATCCCCCATCCTATCCTCTATCCTATCCAATCCCCTGTCCTATCCTCTATCCTATCTTATCCTCAATCCTATTCTATCCTCTATCCTATCCTATCCTCTATCCTATCCTATCCTTTATACTATCCAATCCTCTATGGTATCCTCTATCCTATCCTATCCTCTATCCTATCCTATCCTCTACAATATCGTACCCTCTATCATATCCTATCCATTATCCCATAATATCATCTATCCTATCCTATTCTCTATCCTATCCTATCCAATCCCCTATACTATCATATCCAATCCTGTATCCTATCCTCGATCCTGTCCTATCCTTTATCCTATCCTATCCCCAATCCTATCCTATCCTCTATCCTATCCTATCCTGTGCCATATCGTATCCTCTATCCTATCCAAACCTCTATCCTATCCCATCCTCTATCGTATCCTATCCTCTATCCTATCCAATCCTATATGCCATAATATCCTCTATCCTATCCTATCCTCTATCCTATCCAATCCTCTATCCTATCCTATCCTATACTCTATCCTATCGAATCCTCTATCCTATCCCATCCTCTATCGTATCCTATCCTCTATCCTATCCAATCGTATATGCCATAATATCCTCTATCCTATCCTATTTTCTATCCTATCCTATCCTCTATCCTATCCTATCCTCTATCCTATCCTATCCTCTATCCTATCGTATCCTCTATCCTATCCCATACTGTATCCTATCCTACCCTCTGTCCTATCCTATCCTCTATCCTATCCTATCCTCTATCCTATCCTATCCTCTATCCTATCCTATCCTCTATCCTATCCTATCCTCTATCCTATCCTATCCTCTATCCTATCCTCTCCGCTATCCTATAATATCCTCTCTCCTATACCACCCTCTATCCAATACTCTATCCTATCCTCTATCCTATCCTATCCACTATCCTATACTATCCTCTATCCTATCCTATCCTCTATCCTATCCTATCCTCTATCCTATCCTATCCACAATCCTATCCTATCCTCTATTCTATCCTATCCTCTATAATATCGTATCCTCTATCATGTCCTATCCTCTTTCCTGTAATATCCTCTATCCTATCCTATCCCCTATCCTATCCTATCCCCTATGCTATCCTCTATCCTATCCTCTATCCTATCTTATCGTCTATCGTATCCTATCCTCTATCCTATCCAATGCCCTATCCTATCCTCTATCCTGTCCTATGCTCTATCCTATCCTGTCCTCAATCCAATGCTATCTTCTATCCTATCCTATCCTCTATCCTATCCTATCCTCTATAATATCGTATCGTCTATCATATCCTATCCTCTTTCCTATAATATCATCTATCCTATCCTATTCTCTATGCTATCGTATCCTATATCCTATCCTATCGTCTATCGTATTATGTCCTCTATCGTATCCAATCCTATATCCTATCCTCTATCCTATCCTATCCTCTCTCATATCCTACATTCTATAATATCGTATCGTCTATCATATCCTATCCTCTTTCCTATAATATCATCTATCCTATCCTATTCTCTATCCTAACCTATTCTCTATCCTATCCTATCCTCTATCCTATCCTATCGTCTATCGTATCCTATCCTCTATCCTATCCAATCCCCTATCCTATCCTCTATCCTGTCCTATGCTCTATCCTATCCTGCCCTCAATCCTATGCTATCTTCTATCCTATCCTATCCTCTATCCTATCCTATCCTCTATAATATCGTATCGTCTATCATATCCTATCCTATCCTGTATCCTATAATATCCTCTATCCTATCCTATCCTCTATTCTATCCTATCCTCTATCCTATCCAATCCCCTATCCTATCCTCTATCCTGTCCTATGCTCTATCCTATCCTGTCCTCAATCCTATGCTATCTTCTATCCTATCCTATCCTCTATCCTATCCTATCCTCTATCCTATCCTACCGCCTATAATATCGTATCATCTATCCTATCCTATCCTCTGTCATCTATCCTATACAATCGCCTATCCTATCCTCTTTCCTATAATATCATCTATCCTATCCTATTCTCTATCCTATCCTATCCTCTATCCTATCGTATCCTCTATCCTATCCCATCCTATATCGTATCATATCCTCTATCCTATCATATCCTGTATCCTATAATATCCTCTATCCTATCCTATCCTCTATCCTATCCTTTCCTCTATCCTATCCTATCCTCAATCCTATCCTATCCTCTATCCTATCCAATCCCATATCCTATCCTCTATCCTAACCAATCCCCTATTTTATCCTCTATCTTATACTATCCTATATCCTATCCAATCCCCTATCCTATCCTCTATCCTATCCTATACTCTATCCTATCCTATCCTCTATAATATCGAATCCACTATCATATCCTATCCTCTTCCCTATAATATCATCTATCCTATCCTATCCTCAATCCTATCCTATCCTCTATCCTCTCCTATCCTCTATCCTATCCTATCCTCTACAATATCGTATCCTCTTTCCTATAATATCATCTATCCTATCCTATCCTCTATCCTATCCTATCCTCTATCCTATCGTATCCTCTATCGTATCCCATCCTCTATCGTATCCTATTCTCTATGCTATCCTATCCTCTATCGTATCCAATCCAAAATCTTATCCTCTATCTTATACTATCCTGTATCCTATCCAATCCCCTATCCTATCCTCTATCCTATCCTGTACTCTATCCTATCCTATTCTCTGTCCTATCCTATTTTCTATCCTATCCTATCCTCTGTCCTATCGTATCCTCTATCCTATCCTCTATCCTATCGTATCCTCTATCCTATCCCATCCTCTATCGTATCCTATCCTCTATCCTATCCTATCCTGTATCCTATAATATCCTCTATCCTATCCTATAGTCTATCCTATCCGATCCTCTGTCCTATCCTATTTTCTATCCGATCCTATCATCTATCCTATCCTGTCCTCTATCCTATCCTGTCCTCTATCCTATCCTTTCCTCTGTCCTACACTATCCTCAATCCTATCCTATCCTTCATCGTATCCAATCCTCTATCGTATCCTCTATCCTATCCTATCCTCTGTAGTATCCTATCCTCTATCCTAACCTCTATCATATCGTATCCTCTATCCTATCCTATCCTCTAACCTATAATCTCCTCAGTCCTATCCTATCCTCTATCCTATCCTACCGCCTATAATATCGTATCATCTATCCTATCCTATTCTCTATCCTATCCAAACCTCAAACATATCCTATCCTCTATCCTATCCAATCCCATATCGTATCCTCTATCCTATCCCATCCAATATCCTATCCTCTATTGTATCCAATCCTCTATGGTATCCTCTACTCTATCCTATCCTCTATCCTATCCTATCCTCTATCCTATCCTCTCCTCTATCCTATCATATCCTCTATCCTATCCTATCCTCTATCCTATGCTATCCTCAATTCTATCCTATCCTGTATCCTAACCTATCCTCTATCCTATCCTATCCTCTATCCTATCCTATCCTCTATCCTATCCTATCCTCTATAATATCGTATCGTCTATCATATCCTATCCTCTTTCCTATAATATCATCTATCCGATCCTATTCTCTATCCTATCCTATCCTCTATCCTATCCTATCATCTATCGTATCCTGTCCTCTATCATATCGTATCCTATATCCTATCCTCTATCCTATCCTATCCTCTATTATATCCTATCCTCTATCCTATCCTATCCTCTATAATATCGTATCCTCTATCATATCCTATCCTCTTTCCTATACTATCATCTATCCTATCCTATTCTCTATCCTATCCTATCCTCTATCCTATCCTATCCTCTATCCTATCCTATCCTCTATCCTATCGTATCCTCTATCGTATCCCATCCTCTATCGTATCCTATTCTCTATGCTATCCTACCCAGTATCCTATAATATCCTCTATCCTATCCTATACTCTATAATATCCTACCCTCTGTCCTATCCTATTTTCTATCCTATCCTATCATCTATCCTATCCTGTCCTCTATCCTATCCTGTCGTCTATCCTATCCTATCCTCTATCGTATCCAATCCAAAATCTTATCCTCTATCTTATACTATCCTGTATCCTATCCAATCCCCTATCCTATCATCTATCCGATCCTATTCTCTATCCTATCCTATCCTCTATCCTACCCTATCGTCTATCGTATCCTATCCTCTATCCTATCCAATCCCCTATCCTATCCTCTATCCTGTCCTATGCTCTATCCTATCCTGCCCTCAATCCTATGCTATCTTCTATCCTATCGTATCCTCTATCCTATCCTATCCTCTATAATATCGTATCATCTATCATATCCTATCCTCTTTCCTATAATATCATCTATCCTATCCTATTCTCTATCCTATCCTATCCTCTATCCTATCGTATCCTCTATCCTATCCCATCCTTTATCGTATCATAACCTCTATCCTATCCTATCCTGTATCCTATAATATCCTCTATCCTATCCTATCCTCTATTCTATCCTATCCTCTATCCTATCCTATCCTCAATCCTATCCTATCCTCTATCCTATCCTATCCTCTACAATATCGTATCCTCTTTCCTATAATATCATCTATCCTATCCTATACTCTATCCTATCCTACCCTCTATCCTATCGTATCCTCTATCGTATCCCATCCTCTATCGTATCCTATTCTCTATGCTATCCTATCCAGTATCCTATCATATCCTCTATCCTATCCTGTACTCTATCCTATCCTACCCTCTGTCCTATCCTATTTTCTATCCTATCCTATCATCTATCCTATCCTGTCCTCTATCCTATCCTGTCGTCTATCCTATCCTATCCTCTTTCCTATTCTATCCTCAATCCTATCCTATCCTCTATTATATTATATCCTCTATCCTATCCTATCCTCTATCCTATCCTATCCTCTATAATATCGTGTCCCCTATCCTATAATATCATCTATCCTATCCTATTTTCTAGCCTATCCTATCCTATCCACTATCATATCCTATTTTCTAGCCTATCCTATCCTATCCAGTATCCTATCCTATCGTCAACCCTATCCTATCCTCTATCCTATCCGATCCTCTTTACTATCCTATCCTCTTTCCTATCCTATCCTCAATCCTATCCTATCCTCTATCCTATCCAATCCCCTATACTATTCTCTATCCTATCCTATCCTCTATCCTATCTTATCCTCAATCCTATTCTATCCTCTATCCTATCCTATCCTCTATCCTATCCTATCCTTTATACTATCCAATCCTCTATCGTATCCTCTATCCTATCCTATCCTCTATCCTATCCTATCCTCTACAATATCGTACCCTCTATCATATCCTATCCATTTTCCCATAATATCATCTATCCTATCCTATTCTCTATCCTATCCTATCCTCTATCCTATCCAATCCTCTATCCTATCCCATCCTCTATCGTATCCTATCCTCTATCCTATAATATCCTCTATCCTATCCTATCCTCTATCCTATCCAATCCTCTATCCTATCCCATCCTCTATCGTATCCTATCCTCTATCCTATCCAATCCTATATGCCATAATATCCTCTATCCTATCCTATACTCTATCCAATCCTATGCTCTGTCCTATCCTATTCTCTATCCTATCCTATCCTCTACAATATCGTATCCTCTTTCCTATAATATCATCTATCCTATCCTATACTCTATCCTATCCTATCCTCTATCCTATCGTATCCTCTATCGTATCCAATCCTCTATCGTATCCCATCCTATATGCCATAATTTCCTCTATCCTATCCTATCCTCTATCCTATCCTATCCTCTATCCTATCATATCCTCTATCCTATCGTATCCTCTATCCTATCGTATCCTCTATCCTATCCCATCCTCTATCCTATCCTATCCTCTATCCTATCCTATATCCTATCGAATCCACTATACTATCCTCTATCCTATCCTATCGTCTGTCCTATAATATCCTCTATCCTATCCAATCCTCTATCCTATCCTCTATCCTATCCTCTATCCAATCCAATCCTCTATCCTATCGTATCCTATATCCTATCCCATCCTCAATCCTATCCTATCCTCTATCCTATCCTGTCCTCTATAATATCCTATCCTCTTTCCTACAATATCATCTATCCTCTCCTATATTCTATCCTATCCTATCCTCTATAATATCGTATCCTCTATCCTATAATATCATCTATCCTATCCTATTCTCTATCCTATCCTATCCTATCCTCAATCCTAACCTATCCTCTAACCTATCCTATCCTCAATCCTATCGTATCCTCTATCCTATCCTATCCTCTATCCTATCCTATCATCTATTCTATCCTATCCTCTATCCTATAATATCATCTATCCTATCGTATCCTCTATCCTATCTCCATCCTCTATCCTATCCTATCCTCAATCCTATCCCATACTGTATCCTATCCTACCCTCAATCCTATCCTATCCTCTATCCTATCCAATCCCCTATCCTATCCTCTGTCCTATCCTCTATCCTATCCTATCCTCTATGCTATACTATCCTATATCCTATCCTATTCCCAATCCTATCCTATCCTCTAGCCTATCGTATCCTCTATCATATCCTCTCCTCTTTCCTATCCTATCCTATCCTCTATCCTATCCAATCCCCTATTCTATCCTCTGTCCTATCCTCTATCGTATCCTATCCTCTATTATATTATATCCTCTATCCTATCCTATCCTCTATCCTATCCTATCCTCTATAATATCGTGTCCCCTATCCTATAATATCATCTATCCTATCCTATTTTCTAGCCTATCCTATCCTATCCAGTATCCTATCCTATACTCAATCCTATCCTATCCTCTATCCTATCCTGTCCTTTATACTATTCAATCCTGTATCGTATCCTCTATCCTATCCTATCCTTTATACTATGCAATCGTCTATCGTATCCGCTGTCCTTTCCCATCCTCTATCCTATCCAATCCCCTATCATATCGTCTGACTTATCCTCTATCATATCCTATCCTCTATACTATACTATCCTCTATCCAATCCTATCCCCTATACTATCCTATCCTATCCACTATCCTATCCTATCCTCAATCCTATCCTATCCTCTATCCTATCCTATCCTTTATAATATCCAATCCTCTATCGTATCCTCTACCCTATCCTATCCTCTATACTATCCTATCCTCTACAATATCGTATCCTCTGTCATATCCTATCCTCTTTCCCATAATATCTTCTATCCTATCCTATTCTCTATCGTAGCCTATCCTCTATCCTATCCAATCCCCTATCCTATCCTCTATACTATACTATCGTCTATCCTATCCTATCCCCTATACTATCCTATCCACAATCCTATCCTATCCTCTATTATATGCTATACTGTATCCTATCCTATCCTCTATAATATCGCATCCTTCATCATATCCTATCCTCTAACTTATCCTATCCTCTATCCTATCCTATCCTCTAACTTATCCTATCCTCTCTCCTATCCTATCCTCTATCCTATCCTATACTTTATCCTATCCTATCCTCTATAATATCGTATCCTCTATCCTATAATATCCCCTATCCTAACCAATCCTCTATAATATCGTATCCTCTATCATATCCTATCCTCAATCCTATCCTATTGTCCATCGTATCCTATCCTCTATCCTATCCAATCCCCTATCCTACCCTCTATCCTATCCTATCCCCAATTATATCCTATCCTTTATACTATCCAATCCTCTATCGTATCCTCTATCCTATCCTATCCTCTACAATATCGTATCCTCTATAGTATCGTATCCTCTATCCTATAATATCATCTATCCCATCCTATCCTCTATAATATCGTATCCTCTATCATATCCTATCCTCTTTCCTATAGTATCATCTGTCCTATCCTATTCTCTATCATATCCTATCCTCAATCCTATCCTATCCTGTAACTTATCCTATCGTCTCTCCTAACCTATCCTCTATCCTATCCTATACTTTATCCTATACTATCCTCTATAATATCGTATCCTCTATCCTATCCTATCCTCTATCCTATAATATCATCTATCCTATCCTATTACTTATCCTATCCTATCCTATCCTCTATCGTAGTCTATCCTCTATCCTATCCAATCCTATATCGTATCCTATCCGCTATCCTATCCTATTCTCTATCCTATAATATCCCCTATCCTATCCATCCTCTATCCTATAATATCCTCTATCATATCCTATCCTTAATCCTATCCAATCCCCCATCCTATCCTCTATCCTATCCTATCCTCTATAATATCGTATCCTTTATCCTATCCTATACTCTTTCCTATCATATCCTCAATCCTATCCTATCCTCAATCCTATCCTATCCTCTATCCTATCCAATCCCCTATCCTATCCTCTATCCTATCCTATTCTCTATCCTATTCTCAATCCTATCGTATCCTCTATCCTATCCTATCCTCTATCCTATCCTATCCGCTATCCTATACTATCCTCTCTCCTATCCTATCCTCTATCCTATCCTATACTTTATCCTATCCTATACTCTTTCCTATAATATCATCTATCCTATAGTATCTTCTATGCTATCCTGTCCTCTATAATATCGTATCCTCTATCCTATAATATCATCTATCCTATCCTATCCTCCATCCTATCCTATCCTCTATCCTATCCTATCATCTATCCTATCCTATCCTATCCTATCCTATCCTCTATCCTATCCTATTCTCTCTCCTATCCTATCCTCTATCCTACCCTATCCCCAATCCTATCCTATCCTCTATCCTATAATATCATCTATCCTGTCCTATTCTCTATCATATCCTATCCTCTATCCTATCCATCCTCTACCCTATCTTATCCTCAATCCTATTCTATCCTCTATCCTATCCTATCCTCTATCCTATCCTATCCTCTATCCTATCCTATCCTCTGTATTATCCTATCCTCTATAATATCGTCTCCTCTATCATATCCTATCCTCTTTCCTATAATATCACGTATCCTATTCTATCCTCTATCCTATCCTATCCTCTATAATATCATGTATCCTATTCTATCCTCTATCCTATCCTATCCTCTATAATATCGTATCCTCTATCCTATAATATCATCTATCCCATAATATCATCTATCCTATCCTATTCTCTACCCTATCCTATCCTCTATCCTATCTTATCCTCAATCCTATTCTATCCTCTATCTTATCCTATCCTCTATCCTATCCTATCCTCAATCCAATCCTATCCTCTATCCTATCCAATTCCCTATCCTATCCTCTGTCCCATCCTGTATCTTATCCTATCCTATCCCCTATACTATCCTATCCTATCCACTATCCTATCTTATCCTCAATCCTATTCTATCCTCTATCCTATCCTATCCTCTATCCTATCCTATCCTCTATAATATCGTATCATCTATCAAATCCTATCCTCTTTCCTATAATATCATCTATTCTATAGTATCTTCTATGCTATCCTGTCCTCTATAATATCGTATCCTCTATCCTATAATATCATCTATCCTATCCTATTCTCTATCCTATCCTATCCTCTATCCTACCCTATCCCCAATCCTATCCTATCCTCTATCCTATCCTATCCTCTATCCTATCCTCTCCTCTATCATATCTTATTCTCTTTCCTATAATATCATCTATCTTAGCCTATCCTCTATCATATCCTATCATCTATCCTATCCTATCCTCTATCCTATCTTATCCTCTATCCTATCCTATCCTTAATCCTATCCTTTTCCCTATCCTATCCTACTATCTATCCTATCCTATCCTCTATCCTATCCTATACTATATCCTATCCAATCCCCTATCCTATCCTCCTTCCTAACCTATCCTCTACCATATCGCATCCCCTATCCTATCCTAACCTCTATCCTATTCTATTCTCTATCCTATCCTATCCTCTATCCTATCCTATCGTCTATCGTATCCTATCCTCTATCCTATCAAACCCCCTATCCTATCCTCTATCCTGTCCTATCCTCTATCCTACCCTATCCGCAATCCTATCCTATCCTCTATCCTATCCTATCCTCTATCCTATCCTATCCTCTATCCTATCCTATCCTCTATAATATCGTATCCTCTATCATATCCTATCCTCTTTCCTATAATATCATCTATCGTATCGTATCTTCTATGCTATCCTATCCTCTATAATATCGTATCATCTATCCTATAATATCATAAATCCTATCCTATTCTCTATCCTATCCTATCCTCTATCCTATCCCATCGTCTATCGTATAAATCCCCCTATCCTATCAAACCCCTTATCCTATCCTCTATCCTGTCCTATCCTCTATCCTATCCTATCCTCTATCCTCTCTGATCCTCAATCCTATCCTATCCTCTATCCTATCCTATTCTGTATCCTATCCTATCCTCTATCCTATCCTATCCTCTATATTATCCTATCCTCTATAATATCGTACCCTCAATCATATCCTATCCCCTTTCCTATAATATTATCTATCCTATCCTATTCTCTATCCTATCCTATCCTCTATCCTATCCTATCGTCTATCGTATCCTATCCTCTATCCTATCAAACCCCCTATCCTATCCTCTATCCTGTCCTATCCTCTATCCTATCCTATCCTCTATCCTATCTTAACCGCAATCCTATACTATCCTGTATCCTATCCTATCCTCTATCCTATCCTATCCTCTATCCTATCCTATCCTCTATAATATCGTATCCTCTATAATATCGTATCCTCTATCATATCCTATCCTGTATCCTATCCTATCCTCTATCCTATCCTATCCTCTATCCTATCCTATCCTCTATCCTATCCTATCCTCCATAATATCGTATCCTCTATCATATCCTATCCCCTTTCCTATAATATTATCTATTATATCCTATTCTCTATCCTATCCTATCCTCTATCCTATCCTATCTTCTATCGTATCCTATCCTCTATCCTATCAAACCCCCTATCCTATCCTCTATCCTGTCCTATCCTCTATCCTATCCTATCCTCTATCCTATCCTATCCTCTATAATATCGTATCCTCTATCATATCCTATCCTCTTTCCTATAATATCATAAATCCTATCCTATTCTCTATCCTATCCTATCCTCTATCCTATCCCATCGTCTATCGTATAAAACCCCCTATTCTATCCTCTATCCTGTCCTATCCTCTATCCTATCCTATCCTCTATCATATCCTATCCTCTTTCCTATATTATCATTTATCCTATTCTATCCTCTATCCTATCCTATCCTCTATAATATCGTATCCTCTATCCTATAATATCATCTATCCCATCCTATCCTCTACAATATCGTATCCTCTATCATATATTATCCTCTTTCCCATAATATCATCTATCCTATCCTATTCTCCATCCTATCCTATCCTCTATCCTATCTTATCCTCAATCCTATTCTATCCTCTATCCTATCCTATCCTGTATCCTATCCTATCCTCTATCCTATCCTATCCTCTATATTATCCTATCCTCTATAATATCGTATCCTCTATCATATCCTATCCCCTTTCCTATAATATTATCTATCCTATCCTATTCTCTATCCTATCCTATCCTCTATCCTATCCTATCGTCTATCGTATCCTATCCTCTATCCTATCAAACCCCCTATCCTATCCTCTATCCTGTCCTATCCTCTATCCTATCCTATCCTCTATCCTATCTTAACCGCAATCCTATACTATCCTGTATCCTATCCTATCCTCTATCCTATCCTATCCTCTATCCTATCCTATCCTCTATAATATCGTATCCTCTATAATATCGTATCCTCTATCATATCCTATCCTGTATCCTATCCTATCCTCTATCCTATCCTATCCTCTATCCTATCCTATCCTCCATAATATCGTATCCTCTATCATATCCTATCCCCTTTCCTATAATATTATCTATTATATCCTATTCTCTATCCTATCCTATCCTCTATCCTATCCTATCTTCTATCGTATCCTATCCTCTATCCTATCAAACCCCCTATCCTATCCTCTATCCTGTCCTATCCTCTATCCTATCCTATCCTCTATCCTATCCTATCCTCTATAATATCGTATCCTCTATCATATCCTATCCTCTTTCCTATAATATCATAAATCCTATCCTATCCTCTATCCTATCCTATCGTCTATCGTATCCTATCCTCTATCCTATCAAACCCCCTATCCTATCCTCTATCCTGTCCTATCCTCTATCCTACCCTATCCGCAATCCTATCCTATCCTCTATCCTATCCTATCCTCTATCCTATCCTATCCTCTGTCATATCCTATCCTCTTTCCTATAATATCATCTATCCTATTCTATCCTCTATCCTATCCTATTCTCTATCCTATCCTATCCTCCATCCTATCCAATCCCCTATCCTATTCTCTATCCTATCCTATTCTCTATCCTATCCTATCCTCTATCCTATTCTATCCTCTATCCTATCCTATCCTCTATCATATCCTATCCCCTTTCCTATAATATCATCTATCCTATCCTATTCTCTATCCTATCCTATCCTATCCTCTATCCTATCTTATCCTCAATCCTATTCTATCCTCTATCCTATCCTATCCTCTATCCTATCCTATCCTCTATCCTATCCTATCCTCTATCCTATCCTATCCTCTATCCTATCCTATCCTCTATAATATCGTATCCTCTATCATATCCTATCCTCTTTCCTATAATATCATAAATCCTATCCTATTCTCTATCCTATCCTATCCTCTATCCTATCCCATCGTCTATCGTATAAAACCCCCTATCCTATCAAACCCCCTATCCTATCCTCTATCCTGTCCTATCCTCTATCCTATCCTATCCTCTATCCTATCTGATCCTCAATCCTATCCTATCCTCTATCCTGTCCTATCCTCTATCCTACCCTATCCCCAATCCTATCCTATCCTCTATTCTATCCTATCCTCTATCCTATCCTATCCTCTATCATATCCTATCCTCTTTCCTATATTATCATTTATCCTATTCTATCCTCTATCCTATCCTATCCTCTATAATATCGTATCCTCTATCCTATAATATCATCTATCCCCTCCTATCCTCTACAATATCGTATCCTCTATCATATATTATCCTCTTTCCCATAATATCATCTATCCTATCCTATTCTCCATCCTATCCTATCCTCTATCCTATCTTATCCTCAATCCTATTCTATCCTCTATCCTATCCTATCCTGTATCCTATCCTATCCTCTATCCTATCCTATCCTCTATATTATCCTATCCTCTATAATATCGTATCCTCTATCATATCCTATCCCCTTTCCTATAATATTATCTATCCTATCCTATTCTCTATCCTATCCTATCCTCTATCCTATCCTATCGTCTATCGTATCCTATCCTCTATCCTATCAAACCCCCTATCCTATCCTCTATCCTGTCCTATCCTCTATCCTATCCTATCCTCTATCCTATCTTAACCGCAATCCTATACTATCCTGTATCCTATCCTATCCTCTATCCTATCCTATCCTCTATCCTATCCTATCCTCTATAATATCGTATCCTCTATAATATCGTATCCTCTATCATATCCTATCCTGTATCCTATCCTATCCTCTATCCTATCCTATCCTCTATCCTATCCTATCCTCCATAATATCGTATCCTCTATCATATCCTATCCCCTTTCCTATAATATTATCTATTATATCCTATTCTCTATCCTATCCTATCCTCTATCCTATCCTATCTTCTATCGTATCCTATCCTCTATCCTATCAAACCCCCTATCCTATCCTCTATCCTGTCCTATCCTCTATCCTATCCTATCCTCTATCCTATCCTATCCTCTATAATATCGTATCCTCTATCATATCCTATCCTCTTTCCTATAATATCATAAATCCTATCCTATCCTCTATCCTATCCTATCGTCTATCGTATCCTATCCTCTATCCTATCAAACCCCCTATCCGATCCTCTATCCTGTCCTATCCTCTATCCTACCCTATCCGCAATCCTATCCTATCCTCTATCCTATCCTATCCTCTATCCTATCCTATCCTCTGTCATATCCTATCCTCTTTCCTATAATATCATCTATCCTATTCTATCCTCTATCCTATCCTATTCTCTATCCTATCCTATCCTCCATCCTATCCAATCCCCTATCCTATTCTCTATCCTATCCTATTCTCTATCCTATCCTATCCTCTATCCTATTCTATCCTCTATCCTATCCTATCCTCTATCATATCCTATCCCCTTTCCTATAATATCATCTATCCTATCCTATTCTCTATCCTATCCTATCCTATCCTCTATCCTATCTTATCCTCAATCCTATTCTATCCTCTATCCTATCCTATCCTCTATCCTATCCTATCCTCTATCCTATCCTATCCTCTATCCTATCCTATCCTCTATCCTATCCTATCCTCTATCCTATCCTATCCTCTATCCTATCCTATCCTCTATCCTATCCTATCCTCTATCCTATCCTATCCTCTATAATATCGTATCCTCTATCATATCCTATCCTCTTTCCTATAATATCATCTACCGTATCGTATCTTCTATGCTATCCTATCCTCTATAATATCGTATGATCTATCCTATAATATCATCTATCCTATCCTATTCTCTATCCTATCCTATCCTGTATCCTATCTTATCCTCAATCCTATTCTATCCTCTATCCTATCCTATCCTCTATCCTATCCTATCCTCTATCCTATCCTATCCTCTATCCTATCCTATCCTCTATAATATCGTATCCTCTATCATATCCTATCCTCTTTCCTATAATATCATAAATCCTATCCTATTCTCTATCCTATCCTATCCTCTATCCTATCCCATCGTCTATCGTATAAAACCCCCTATCCTATCAAACCCCCTATCCTATCCTCTATCCTGTCCTATCCTCTATCCTATCCTATCCTCTATCCTATCTGATCCTCAATCCTATCCTATCCTCTATCCTGTCCTATCCTCTATCCTACCCTATCCCCAATCCTATCCTATCCTCTATTCTATCCTATCCTCTATCCTATCCTATCCTCTATCATATCCTATCCTCTTTCCTATATTATCATTTATCCTATTCTATCCTCTATCCTATCCTATCCTCTATAATATCGTATCCTCTATCCTATAATATCATCTATCCCCTCCTATCCTCTACAATATCGTATCCTCTATCATATATTATCCTCTTTCCCATAATATCATCTATCCTATCCTATTCTCCATCCTATCCTATCCTCTATCCTATCTTATCCTCAATCCTATTCTATCCTCTATCCTATCCTATCCTGTATCCTATCCTATCCTCTATCCTATCCTATCCTCTATATTATCCTATCCTCTATAATATCGTATCCTCTATCATATCCTATCCTCTTTCCTATAATATTATCTATCCTATCCTATTCTCTATCCTATCCTATCCTCTATCCTATCCTATCGTCTATCGTATCCTATCCTCTATCCTATCAAACCCCCTATCCTATCCTCTATCCTGTACTATCCTCTATCCTATCCTATCCTCTATCCTATCTTATCCGCAATCCTATACTATCCTGTATCCTATCCTATCCTCTATCCTATCCTATCCTCTATCCTATCCTATCCTCTATAATATCGTATCCTCTATCATATCCTATCCCCTTTCCTATAATATCATCTATCCTATCCTATTCTCTATCCTATCCTATCCTATCCTCTATCCTATCTTATCCTCAATCCTATTCTATCCTCTATCCTATCCTATTCTCTATCCTACCTTATCCTCTATCCTATCCTATCCTCTATCCTATCCTATCCTCTATATTATCCTATCCTCTATAATATCGTATCCTCTATCATATCGTATCCTCTTTCCTATAATATTATCTATCCTATCCTATTCTCTATCCTATCCTATCCTCTATCCTATCCTATCGTCTATCGTATCCTATCCTCTATCCTATCAAACCCCCTATCCTATCCTCTATCCTGCCTATCCTCTATCCTATGCTATCCTCTATTCTATCTTATCCGCAATCCTATACTATCCTGTATCCTATCCTATCCTCTATCCTATCCTATCCTCTATCCTATCCTATCCTGTATCCTATCCTATCCTCTATCCTATCCTATCCTCTATAATATCGTATCCTCTATCATATCCTATCCCCTTTCCTATAATATCATCTATCCTATCCTATTCTCTATCCTATCCTATCCTATCCTCTATCCTATCTTATCCTCAATGCTATTCTATCCTCTATCCTATCCTATCCTCTATCCTATCCTATCCTCTATCCTATCTTATCCTCTATCCTATCCTATCCTCTATCCTGTCCTATCCTCTATCCTACCCTATCCCCAATCCTATCCTATCCTCTATCCTATCCTATCCTCTATCCTATCCTATCCTCTATATTATCCTATCCTCTATAATATCGTATCCTCTATCATATCCTATCCTCTTTCCTATAATATTATCTATCCTATCCTATTCTCTATCCTATCCTATCCTCTATCCTATCCTATCGTCTATCGTATCCTATCCTCTATCCTATCAAACCCCCTATCCTATCCTCTATCCTGTACTATCCTCTATCCTATCCTATCCTCTATCCTATCTTATCCGCAATCCTATACTATCCTGTATCCTATCCTATCCTCTATCCTATCCTATCCTCTATCCTATCCTATCCTCTATAATATCGTATCCTCTATCATATCCTATCCCCTTTCCTATAATATCATCTATCCTATCCTATTCTCTATCCTATCCTATCCTATCCTCTATCCTATCTTATCCTCAATCCTATTCTTTGCTCTATCCTATCCTATCCTCTATCCTATCCTATCCTCTATCCTATCCTATCCTCTATCCTATCCTATCCTCTATCCTATCCTATCCTCTATCCTATCCTATCCTCTATCCTATCCTATCCTCTATCCTATCTTATCCTCTATACTGTACTATCCTCTATCCTATCCTATCCCCGATACTACCCCATCCTATCCACTATCCTATCTTATCCTCAATCCTATTCTATCCTCAATCCTATCCTATCCTCTATCCTATCCTATCCTCTATAATATCGTATCCTCTATCATATCCTATCCTCTTTCCTATAATATCATCTATCCTATCCTATTCTCTATCCTATCCTATCCTGTATCCTATCTTATCCTCAATCCTACTCTATACTCTATCCTATCCTATCCTCTATCCTATCCTATTCTCTATCCTATCCTATCCACTATCCAATCCAATCCCCTATCCTATTCTCTATCCTATCCTATTCTCTATCCTACCTTATCCTCTATCCTATCCTATCCTCTATCCTATCCTATCCTCTATATTATCCTATCCTCTATAATATCGTATCTTCTATCATATCCTATCCTCTTTCCTATAATATTATCTATCCTATCCTATTCTCTATCCTATCCTATCCTCTATCCTATCCTATCGTCTATCGTATCCTATCCTCTATCCTATCAAACCCCCTATCCTATCCTCTATCCTGTCCTATCCTCTATCCTATGCTATCCTCTATCCTATCTTATCCGCAATCCTATACTATCCTGTATCCTATCCTATCCTCTATCCTATCCTATCCTCTATCCTATCCTATCCTCTATAATATCGTATCCTCTACCATATCCTATCCCCTTTCCTATAATATCATCTATCCTATCCTATTCTCTATCCTATCCTATCCTATCCTCTATCCTATCTTATCCTCAATCCTATTCTATCCTCAATCCTATCCTATCCTCTATCCTATCCTATCCTCTATAATATCGTATCCTCTATCATATCCTATCCTCTTTCCTATAATATCATCTATCGTATCGTATCTTCTATGCTATCCTATCCTCTATAATATCGTATCATCTATCCTATAATATCATCTATCCTATCCTATTCTCTATCCTATCCTATCCTGTATCCTATCTTATCCTCAATCCTACTCTATACTCTATCCTATCCTATCCACTATCCTATCCTATTCTCTATCTTATCCTATCCACTATCCAATCCAATCCCCTATCCTATTCTCTATCCTATCCTATTCTCTATCCTACCTTATCCTCTATCCTATCCTATCCTCTATCCTATCCTATCCTCTATATTATCCTATCCTCTATAATATCGTATCCTCTATCATATCCTATCCTCTTTCCTATAATATTATCTATCCTATCCTATTCTTTATCCTATCCTATCCTCTATCCTATCCTATCGTCTATCGTATCCTATCCTCTATCCTATCAATCCCCCTATCCTATCCTCTATCCTGTCCTATCCTCTATCCTATGCTATCCTCTATCCTATCTTATCCGCAATCCTATACTATCCTGTATCCTATCCTATCCTCTATCCTATCCTATCCTCTATCCTATCCTATCCTCTATCCTCTCCTATCCTCTATCCTATGCTATCCTCTATCCTATCCTATCCTCTATCCCATCCTATCCTCTATCCTATCCTATCCTCTATCCTATCCTATCCTCTATCCTATCCTATTCTCTATAATATCGTATCCTCTATCATATCCTATCCGCTTTCCTATAATATCATCTATCGTATCGTATCTTCTATGCTATCCTATCCTCTATAATATCGTATCATCTATCCTATAATATCATCTATCCCATCCTATTCTCTATCCTATCCTATCCTGTATCCCATCTTATCCTCAATCCTACTCTATACTCTATCCTATACTATCCTCTATCCTATCCTATTCTCCATCCTATCCTATACACTATCCTATCCAATCCCCTAACCTATTCTCTATCATATTATATCCTCTTTCCTATAATATCATCTATCGTATCGTATCTTCTATGCTATACTATCCTCTATAATATCGTATCCTCTATCCTATAATATCATCTATCCTATCCTATTCTCTATCCTATCCTATCCTCCATCCTATCTTATCCTCAATCCTATCCTATCCTCTATCCTGTCCTATCCTCTATCCTACCCTATCTCCAATCCTATCCTATCCTCTATCCTATCCTATCCTCTATCATATCCTATCCTCTTTCCTATATTATCATCAATCCTATTCTATCCCCTATCCTATCCTATCCTCTATAATAACGTATCCTGTATCCTATAATATCATCTAGCCTATCCTATCCTCTACAATATCGTATCCTCTATCATATATTATCCTCTTTCCCATAATATCATCTATCCTCTCCTATTCTCCATCCTATCCTATCATCTATCCTATCCTATCATCTGTACTATCCTATCCTCTTTCCTATCCTATCCTCTATCCTATCCTATCCTCTATCATATCCAATCCCCTATCCTATCCTCTATCCTATCCAATCCCCTATCCTATCCTCTGTCCTATCGTCTATCCTATCCTATCCTCTATACTATACTATCCTTTATCCTATCCTATCCCCTATACTATCCTATCCTATCCACTATCCTATCCTATCCTCAATCCTATCCTATCCTCTATTATATCCTGTCCTTTATACTATCCAATCCTCTATCGTATCCTCTATCCTATCCTATACTCTATCCTATCCTATCCTCTACAATATCGTATCCTCTATCATATCCTATCCTCTTTCCCATAATATCATTTATTCTATCCTATTCTCTATCCTATCCTATCCTCTATCCTATCTTATCCTCAATCCTACTCTATACTCTATCCTATACTATCCTCTATCCTATCATATTTTCCATACTATCCTATCCACTATCCTATCCAATCCCCTAACCTATTCTCTATCATATCCTATCCTCTTTCCTATAATATCATCTATCGTATCGTATCTTCTATGCTATACTATCCTCTATAATATCGTATCCTCTATCCTATAATATCATCTATCCTATCCTATTCTATATCCTATCCTATCCTCTTTCCTATATTATCATCAATCCTATTCTATCCCCTATCCTATCCTATCCTCTATAATAACGTATCCTCTATCCTATAATATCATCTATCCTATCCTATCCTTTACAATATCGTATCCTCTATCATATATTATCCTCTTTCCCATAATATCATCTATCCTCTCCTATTCTCCATCCTATCCTATCATCTATCCTATCCTATCCTCTGTACTATCCTATCCTCTTTCCTATCCTATCCTCTATCCTATCCTATCCTCTATCATATCCAATCCCCTATCCTATCCTCTATCCTATCCAATCCCATATCCTATCCTCTGTCCTATCGTCTATCCTATCCTATCCTCTATACTATACTATCCTCTATCCTATCCTATCCCCTATACTATCCTATCCTATCCACTATCCTATCCTATCCTCAATCCTATCCTATCCTCTATCCTATCCTGTCCTTTATACTACCCAATCCTCTATCGTATCCTCTATCCTATCCTATCCTCTATCCTATCCTATCCTCTACAATATCGTATCCTCTATCATATCCTATCCTCTTTCCCATAATATCATCTATTCTATCCTATTCTCTATCCTATCCTATCCTCTATCCTATCCTATCCTCAATCCTATTCTATCCTCTATCCTATCCTATCCTCTTTCCTATACTATCATCAATCCTATTCTATCCCCTATCCTATCCTATCCTCTATAATAACGTATCCTCTATCCTATAATATCATCTATCCTATCCTATCCTCTACAATATCGTATCCTCTATCATATATTATCCTCTTTCCCATAATATCATCTATCCTCTCCTATTCTCCATCCTATCCTATCATCTATCTTATCCTATCCTCTGTACTATCCTATCCTCTTTCCTATCCTATCCTCTATCCTATCCTATCCTCTATCATATCCAATCCCCTATCCTATCCTCTATCCTATCCAATCCCCTATCCTATCCTCTGTCCTATCATCTATCCTATCCTATCCTCTGTACTATCCTATCCTCTTTCCTATCCTATCCTCTATCCTATCCTATCCTCTATCATATCCAATCCACTATCCTATCCTCTATCCTATCCAATCCCCTATCCTATCCTCTGTCCTATCCTCTATCCTATCCTATCCTCTACAATATCGTATCCTCTATCATATCCTATCCTCTTTCCCATAATATCATCTATTCTATCCTATTCTCTATCCTATCCTATCCTCTATCCTATCCTATCCTCTATCCTATCCTACCCTCTATCCTATCCTATCCTCTATCCTATCCTATCCTCTATCCTATCCTATCCTCTATCCTATCCTATCCTCTATCCTATCCTATCCTCTATCCTATCCTATCCTCTATAATATCGTATCCTCTATCATATCCTATCCTCTTTCCTATAATATCATAAATCCTATCCTATTCTCTACCCTATCCTATCCTCTATCCTATCCCATCGTCTATCGTGTCAAACCCCCTATCCTATCCTCTATCCTGTCCTATCCTCTATCCTATCCTATCCTCTATAATATCGTATCCTCTATCATATCCTATCCTCTTTCCTATAATATCATCTATCGTATCGTATCTTCTATGCTATCCTATCCTCTATAATATCGTATCATCCTCTATAATATCATCTATCCTATCCTATTCTCTATCCTATCCTATCCTGTATCCTATCTTATCCTCAATTCTACTCTATACTCTATCTTATCCTATCCTCTATCCTATCCTATTCTCTATCCTATCCTATCCTCTATCCTATCCAATCCCCTATCCTATTCTCTATCCTATTCTCTATCCTATCTTATCCTCTATCCTATCCTATCCTCTATCCTATCCTATCCTCTATCCTATCCTATCCTCTATCCTATCCTATCCTCTATCCTATCCTATCCTCTATCCTATCCTATCCTCTATACTATACTATCCTCTATCCTATCCCATCCTATCCACTATCCTATCTTAGTCTCAATCCTATCCTATCCTCAATCCTATCCTATCCTCTATTCTATCCAATCCCCTATCCTATCCTATCCACTATCCTATCTTATCCTCAATCCTACTCTATACTCTATCCTATACTATCCTCTATCCTATCATATTTTCCATACTATCCTATCCACTATCCTATCCAATCCCCTAACCTATTCTCTATCATATCCTATCCTCTTTCCTATAATATCATCTATCGTATCGTATCTTCTATGCTATACTATCCTCTATAATATCGTATCCTCTATCCTATAATATCATCTATCCTATCCTATTCTATATCCTATCCTATCCTCTTTCCTATATTATCATCAATCCTATTCTATCCCCTATCCTATCCTATCCTCTATAATAACGTATCCTCTATCCTATAATATCATCTATCCTATCCTATCCTCTACAATATCGTATCCTCTATCATATATTATCCTCTTTCCCATAATATCATCTATCCTCTCCTATTCTCCATCCTATCCTATCATCTATCCTATCCTATCCTCTGTACTATCCTATCCTCTTTCCTATCCTATCCTCTATCCTATCCTATCCTCTATCATATCCAATCCCCTATCCTATCCTCTATCCTATCCAATCCCCTATCCTATCCTCTGTCCTATCGTCTATCCTATCCTATCCTCTATACTATACTATCCTCTATCCTATCCTATCCCCTATACTATCCTATCCTATCCACTATCCTATCCTATCCTCAATCCTATCCTATCCTCTATCCTATCCTGTCCTTTATACTACCCAATCCTCTATCGTATCCTCTATCCTATCCTATCCTCTATCCTATCCTATCCTCTACAATATCGTATCCTCTATCATATCCTATCCTCTTTCCCATAATATCATCTATTCTATCCTATTCTCTATCCTATCCTATCCTCTATCCTATCCTATCCTCAATCCTATTCTATCCTCTATCCTATCCTATCCTCTTTCCTATACTATCATCAATCCTATTCTATCCCCTATCCTATCCTATCCTCTATAATAACGTATCCTCTATCCTATAATATCATCTATCCTATCCTATCCTCTACAATATCGTATCCTCTATCATATATTATCCTCTTTCCCATAATATCATCTATCCTCTCCTATTCTCCATCCTATCCTATCATCTATCCTATCCTATCCTCTGTACTATCCTATCCTCCTTCCTATCCTATCCTCTATCCTATCCTATCCTCTATCATATCCAATCCCCTATCCTATCCTCTATCCTATCCAATCCCCTATCCTATCCTCTGTCCTATCATCTATCCTATCCTATCCTCTGTACTATCCTATCCTCTTTCCTATCCTATCCTCTATCCTATCCTATCCTCTATCATATCCAATCCACTATCCTATCCTCTATCCTATCCAATCCCCTATCCTATCCTCTGTCCTATCCTCTATCCTATCCTATCCTCTACAATATCGTATCCTCTATCATATCCTATCCTCTCTCCCATAATATCATCTATTCTATCCTATTCTCTATCCTATCCTATCCTCTATCCTATCTTATCCTCAATCCTATTCTATCCTCTATCCTATCCTATCCTCTATCCTATCCTATCCTCTATCCTATCCTATTCTCTGTCCTATCCTATCCTCTATCGTATCTTATCCTCAATCCTATTCTATACTTTTCCTATCCTATTCTCTATCATATCCTATCCTCTAACCTATCTTATCCTCAATCCTATTCTATCCTCTATCTTATCATATCATCTATCCTCTCCTATCCTCAATCCTATCCTATCCTCTATCCTATCCATTCCCCTATCCTATCCTCTGTTCTATCCTCTATCTTATCCTATCCTCTATCCTATCCTATCCTCAATCCTATCCTATTCTCTATTCTATCCAATCCCCTATCCTATCCTATCCACTATCCTATCTTATCCTCAATCCTATTCTATCCTCTATCCTATCCTATCCTCTATCCTATCCTATCCTCTATCCTATCCTACCCTCTATCCTATCCTATCCTCTATCCTATCCTATCCTCTATCCTATCCTATCCTCTATCCTATCCTATCCTCTATCCTATCCTATCCTCTATAATATCGTATCCTCTATCATATCCTATCCTCTTTCCTATAATATCATAAATCCTATCCTATTCTCTACCCTATCCTATCCTCTATCCTATCCCATCGTCTATCGTGTCAAACCCCCTATCCTATCCTCTATCCTGTCCTATCCTCTATCCTATCCTATCGTCTATAATATCGTATCCTCTATCATATCCTATCCTCTTTCCTATAATATCATCTATCGTATCGTATCTTCTATGCTATCCTATCCTCTATAATATCGTATCATCTATCCTATAATATCATCTATCCTATCCTATTCTCTATCCTATCCTATCCTGTATCCTATCCTATCCTCTATCCTATCCTATCCTCTATCCTATCCTATCCTCTATCCTATCCTATCCTTTATCCTATCCTATCCTCTATACTATACTATCCTCTATCCTATCCCATCCTATCCACTATCCTATCTTATCCTCAATCCTATTCTATCCTCAATCCTATCCTATCCTCTATAATATCGTATCCTCTATCATATCCTATCCCCTTTCCTATAATATCATCTATCCTATAGTACCTTCTATACTATCCTATCCTCTATAATATCAAATCCTCTATCCTATAATGTCATCTATCCTATCCTATTCTCTATCCTATCCTATCCTCTATCCTATCTTATCCTCAATCTTATCCTATCCTCTATCATGTCCTATCCTCTATCCTACCCTATCCCCAATCCTATCCTATCCTCTATCCTATCCTATCCTCTATCATATCCTATCCTCTTTCCTATATTATCATCAATCCTATTCTATCCCCTATCCTATCCTATCCTCTATAATAACGTATCCTCAACCCTATTCTATCCTCTATCCTATCCTATCCTCTATCCTATCCTATTCTCAATCCTATCCTATCCTCTATCCTATCCTATCCTCTATAATATCGTATCCTCTATCATATCCTATCCGCTTTCCTATAATATCATCTATCGTATCGTATCTTCTATGCTATCCTATCCTCTATAATATCGTATCATCTATCCTATAATATCATCTATCCTATCCTATTCTCTATCCTATCCTATCTTGTATCCCATCTTATCCTCAATCCTACTCTATACTCTATCCTATACTATCCTCTATCCTATCCTATTCTCCATCCTATCCTATCCACTATCCTATCCAATCCCCTAACCTCTTCTCTATCATATCCTATCCTCTTTCCTATAATATCATCTATCGTATCGTATCTTCTATGCTATACTATCCTCTATAATATCGTATCCTCTATCCTATAATATCATCTATCCTATCCTATTCTCTATCCTATCCTATCCTCCATCCTATCTTATCCTCAATCCTATCCTATCCTCTATCCTGTCCTATCCTCTATCCTACCCTATCCCCAATCCTATCCTATCCTCTATCCTATCCTATCCTCTATCCTATCCTATCCTCTATCCTATCCTATCCTCTATCCTATCCTATCCTCTATCCTATCCTATCCTCAATCCTATCCTATCCTCAATCCTACTCTATACTCTATCCTATACTATCCTCTATCCTATCCTATTCTCCATCCTATCCTATCCACTATCCTATCCAATCCCCTAACCTATTCTCTATCATATCCTATCCTCTTTCCTATAATATCATCTATCGTATCGTATCTTCTATGCTATACTATCCTCTACAATATCGTATCCTCTATCCTATAATATCATCTATCCTATCCTATTCTCTATCCTATCCTATCCTCCATCCTATCTTATCCTCAATCCTATCCTATCCTCTATCCTGTCCTATCCTCTATCCTACCCTATCCCCAATCCTATCCTATCCTCTATCCTATCCTATCCTCTATCCTATCCTACCCTCTATCCTATCCTATCCTCTATCCTATCCTATCCTCTATCCTATCCTATCCTCTATCCTATCCTATCCTCTATCCTATCCTATCCTCTATCATATCCTATCCTCTTTCCTATAATATCATAAATCCTATCCTATTCTCTACCCTATCCTATCCTCTATCCTATCCCATCGTCTATCGTGTCAAACCCCCTATCCTATCCTCTATCCTGTCCTATCCTCTATCCTATCCTATCCTCTATAATATCGTATCCTCTATCATATCCTATCCTCTTTCCTATAATATCATCTATCGTATCGTATCTTCTATGCTATCCTATCCTCTATAATATCGTATCATCTATCCTATAATATCATCCATCCTATCCTATTCTCTATCCTATCCTATCCTGTATCCTATCTTATCCTCAATTCTACTCTATACTCTATCTTATCCTATCCTCTATCCTATCCTATTCTCTATCCTATCCTATCCTCTATCCTATCCAATCCCCTATCCTATTCTCTATCCTATCCTATTCTCTATCCTATCTTATCCTCTATCCTATCCTATCCTCTATCCTATCCTATCCTCTATCCTATCCTATCCTCTATCCTATCCTATCCTCAATCCTATCCTATCCTCTATTCTATCCAATCCCCTATCCTATCCTATCCACTATCCTATCTTATCCTCAATCCTATTCTATCCTCTATCCTATCCTATCCTCTATCTTATCCTATCCTCTATCCTATCCTATCCTCTATCCTATCCTATCCTCTATCCTATCCTATCCTCTATCCTATCCTATCCTCTATCCTATCCTATCCTCTATCCTATCCTATCCTCTATCCTATCCTATCCTCTATAATATCGTATCCTCTATCATATCCTATCCTCTTTCCTATAATATCATAAATCCTATCCTATTCTCTACACTATCCTATCCTCTATCCTATCCCATCGTCTATCGTGTCAGACCCCCTATCCTATCCTCTATCCTGTCCTATCCTCTATCCTATCCTATCCTCTATAATATCGTATCCTCTATCATATCCTATCCTCTTTCCTATAATATCATCTATCGTATCGTATCTTCTATGCTATCCTATCATCTATAATATCGTATCATCTATCCTATAATATCATCTATCCTATCCCATTCTCTATCCTATCCTATCCTGTATCCTATCTTATCCTCAATTCTACTCTATACTCTATCGTATCCTATCCTCTATCCTATCCTATTCTCTATCCTATCCTATCCTCTATCCTATCCAATCCCCTATCCTATTCTCTATCCTATCCTATTCTCTATCCTATCTTATCCTCTATCCTATCCTATCCTCTATCCTATCCTATCCTCTATCCTATCCTATCCTCTATCCTATCCTATCCTCTATCCTATCCTATCCTCTATACTATACTATCCTCTATCCTATCCCATCCTATCCACTATCCTATCTTATCCTCAATCCTATTCTATCCTCAATCCTATCCTATCCTCTATAATATCGTATCCTCTATCATATCCTATCCCCTTTCCTATAATATCATCTATCCTATAGTACCTTCTATACTATCCTATCCTCTATAATATCAAATCCTCTATCCTATAATATCATCTATCCTATCCTATTCTCTATCCTATCCTATCCTCTATCCTATCTTATCCTCAATCTTATCCTATCCTCTATCATGTCCTATCCTCTATCCTACCCTATCCCCAATCCTATCCTATCCTCTATCCTATCCTATCCTCTATCATATCCTATCCTCTTTCCTATATTATCATCAATCCTATTCTATCCCCTATCCTATCCTATCCTCTATAATAACGTATCCTCAACCCTATTCTATCCTCTATCCTATCCTATCCTCTATCCTATCCTATTCTCAATCCTATCCTATCCTTTATCCTATCCTATCCTCTATAATATCGTATCCTCTATCATATCCTATCCGCTTTCCTATAATATCATCTATCGTATCGTATCTTCTATGCTATCCTATCCTCTATAATATCGTATCATCTATCCTATAATATCATCTATCCTATCCTATTCTCTATCCTATCCTATCTTGTATCCCATCTTATCCTCAATCCTACTCTATACTCTATCCTATACTATCCTCTATCCTATCCTATTCTCCATCCTATCCTATCCACTATCCTATACAATCCCCTAACCTATTCTCTATCATATCCTATCCTCTTTCCTATAATATCATCTATCGTATCGTATCTTCTATGCTATACTATCCTCTATAATATCGTATCCTCTATCCTATAATATCATCTATCCTATCCTATTCTCTATCCTATCCTATCCTCCATCCTATCTTATCCTCAATCCTATCCTATCCTCTATCCTGTCCTATCCTCTATCCTACCCTATCCCCAATCCTATCCTATCCTCTATCCTATCCTATCCTCTATCCTATCCTATCCTCTATCCTATCCTATCCTCTATCCTATCCTATCCTCTATCCTATCCTATCCTCTATCCTATCCTATCCTCTATCCTATCCTATCCTCTATCCTATCCTATCCTCTATCCTATCCTATCCTCTATCCTATCCTATCCTCTATCCTATCCTATCCTCTATCCTATCCTATCCTCTATCCTATCCTATCCTCTATAATATCGTATCCTCTATCATATCCTATCCGCTTTCCTATAATATCATCTATCGTATCGTATCTTCTATGCTATCCTATCCTCTATAATATCGTATCATCTATCCTATAATATCATCTATCCTATCCTATTCTCTATCCTATCCTATCTTGTATCCCATCTTATCCTCAATCCTACTCTATACTCTATCCTATACTATCCTCTATCCTATCCTATTCTCCATCCTATCCTATCCACTATCCTATCCAATCCCCTAACCTATTCTCTATCATATCCTATCCTCTTTCCTATAATATCATCTATCGTATCGTATCTTCTATGCTATACTATCCTCTACAATATCGTATCCTCTATCCTATAATATCATCTATCCTATCCTATTCTCTATCCTATCCTATCCTCCATCCTATATTATCCTCAATCCTATCCTATCCTCTATCCTGTCCTATCCTCTATCCTACCCTATCCCCAATCCTATCCTATCCTCTATCCTATCCTATCCTCTATCCTATCCTATCCTCTATCCTATCCTATCCTCTATCCTATCCTATCCTCTATCCTATCCTATCCTCTATCCTATCCTATCCTCTATCCTATCCTATCCTCTATCCTATCCTATCCTCTATCCTATCCTATCCTCTATCCTATCCTATCCTCTATCCTATCCTATCCTCTATAATATCGTATCCTCTATCATATCCTATCCTCTTTCCTATAATATCATAAATCCTATCCTATTCTCTACCCTATCCTATCCTCTATCCTATCCCATCGTCTATCGTGTCAAACCCCCTATCCTATCCTCTATCCTGTCCTATCCTCTATCCTATCCTATCCTCTATAATATCGTATCCTCTATCATATCCTATCCTCTTTCCTATAATATCATCTATCGTATCGTATCTTCTATGCTATCCTATCATCTATAATATCGTATCATCTATCCTATAATATCATCTATCCTATCCTATTCTCTATCCTATCCTATCCTGTATCCTATCTTATCCTCAATTCTACTCTATACTCTATCGTATCCTATCCTCTATCCTATCCTATTCTCTATCCTATCCTATCCTCTATCCTATCCAATCCCCTATCCTATTCTCTATCCTATCCTATTCTCTATCCTATCTTATCCTCTATCCTATCCTATCCTCTATCCTATCCTATCCTCTATCCTATCCTATCCTCTATCCTATCCTATCCTCTATCCTATCCTATCCTCTATACTATACTATCCTCTATCCTATCCCATCCTATCCACTATCCTATCTTATCCTCAATCCTATTCTATCCTCAATCCTATCCTATCCTCTATAATATCGTATCCTCTATCATATCCTATCCCCTTTCCTATAATATCATCTATCCTATAGTACCTTCTATACTATCCTATCCTCTATAATATCGTATCCTCTATCCTATAATATCATCTATCCTATCCTATTCTCTATCCTATCCTATCCTCTATCCTATCTTATCCTCAATCTTATCCTATCCTCTATCATGTCCTATCCTCTATCCTACCCTATCCCCAATCCTATCCTATCCTCTATCCTATCCTATCCTCTATCATATCCTATCCTCTTTCCTATATTATCATCAATCCTATTCTATCCCCTATCCTATCCTATCCTCTATAATAACGTATCCTCAACCCTATTCTATCCTCTATCCTATCCTATCCTCTATCCTATCCTATTCTCAATCCTATCCTATCCTTTATCCTATCCTATCCCCTAACCTATTCTCTATCATATCCTATCCTCTTTCCTATAATATCATCTATCGTATCGTATCTTCTATGCTATACTATCCTCTATAATATCGTATCCTCTATCCTATAATATCATCTATCCTATCCTATTCTCTATCCTATCCTATCCTCCATCCTATCTTATCCTCAATCCTATCCTATCCTCTATCCTGTCCTATCCTCTATCCTACCCTATCCCCAATCCTATCCTATCCTCTATCCTATCCTATCCTCTATCCTACCCTATCCCCAATCCTATCCTATCCTCTATCCTATCCTATCCTCTATCCTATCCTATCCTCTATCCTATCCTATCCTCTATCCTATCCTATCCTCTATCCTATCCTATCCTCTATCCTATCCTATCCTCTATCCTATCCTATCCTCTATCATATCCTATCCTCTATCCTATCCTATCCTCTATCCTATCCTATCCTCTATCCTATCCTATCCTCTATCCTATCCTATCCTCTATCCTATCCTATCCTCTATAATATCGTATCCTCTATCATATCCTATCCGCTTTCCTATAATATCATCTATCGTATCGTATCTTCTATGCTATCCTATCCTCTATAATATCGTATCATCTATCCTATAATATCATCTATCCTATCCTATTCTCTATCCTATCCTATCTTGTATCCCATCTTATCCTCAATCCTACTCTATACTCTATCCTATACTATCCTCTATCCTATCCTATTCTCCATCCTATCCTATCCACTATCCTATCCAATCCCCTAACCTATTCTCTATCATATCCTATCCTCTTTCCTATAATATCATCTATCGTATCGTATCTTCTATGCTATACTATCCTCTACAATATCGTATCCTCTATCCTATAATATCATCTATCCTATCCTATTCTCTATCCTATCCTATCCTCCATCCTATCTTATCCTCAATCCTATCCTATCCTCTATCCTGTCCTATCCTCTATCCTACCCTATCCCCAATCCTATCCTATCCTCTATCCTATCCTATCCTCTATCCTATCCTATCCTCTATCCTATCCTATCCTCTATCCTATCCTATCCTCTATCCTATCCTATCCTCTATCCTATCCTATCCTCTATCCTATCCTATCCTCTATCCTATCCTATCCTCTATCCTATCCTATCCTCTATAATATCGTATCCTCTATCATATCCTATCCTCTTTCCTATAATATCATAAATCCTATCCTATTCTCTACCCTATCCTATCCTCTATCCTATCCCATCGTCTATCGTGTCAAACCCCCTATCCTATCCTCTATCCTGTCCTATCCTCTATCCTATCCTATCCTCTATAATATCGTATCCTCTATCATATCCTATCCTCTTTCCTATAATATCATCTATCGTATCGTATCTTCTATGCTATCCTATCCTCTATAATATCGTATCATCTATCCTATAATATCATCTATCCTATCCTATTCTCTATCCTATCCTATCTTGTATCCCATCTTATCCTCAATCCTACTCTATACTCTATCCTATACTATCCTCTATCCTATCCTATTCTCCATCCTATCCTATCCACTATCCTATCCAATCCCCTAACCTATTCTCTATCATATCCTATCCTCTTTCCTATAATATCATCTATCGTATCGTATCTTCTATGCTATACTATCCTCTATAATATCGTATCCTCTATCCTATAATATCATCTATCCTATCCTATTCTCTATCCTATCCTATCCTCCATCCTATCTTATCCTCAATCCTATCCTATCCTCTATCCTGTCCTATCCTCTATCCTACCCTATCCCCAATCCTATCCTATCCTCTATCCTATCCTATCCTCTATCATATCCTATCCTCTTTCCTATATTATCATCAATCCTATTCTATCCCCTATCCTATCCTATCCTCTATAATAACGTATCCTCTATCCTATAATATCATCTATCCTATCCTATCCTCTACAATATCGTATCCTCTATCATATATTATCCTCTTTCCCATAATATCATCTACCCTCTCCTATTCTCCATCCTATCCTATCATCTATCCTATCCTATCCTCTGTAGTATCCTATCCTCTTTCCTATCCTATCCTCTATCCTATCCTATCCTCTATCATATCCAATCCCCTATCCTATCCTCTATCCTATCCAATCCCCTATCCTATCCTCTGTCCTATCGTCTATCCTATCCTATCCTCTATCCTATCCTATCCTCTATCCTATCCTATCCTCTATCCTATCCTATCCTCTATCCTATCCTATCCTCCATCCTATCCTATCCTCTATCCAATCCTATCCTCAACCCTATCCTATCCTTTATCTCATCCTATCCTCTATCCTATCGTATCCTCTATCCTATCCTATCCTCTATCCGATCCTATACTCAACCCTATCCTATTCTTTATCTCATCCTATCCTCTATCCTATCCTATCCTCTATCCTATCCTATCCTCAATCCTATCCTATCCTTTATCTCATCCTATCCTCTATGCTATCTATCCTCTACCCTATCCTATCCTCTATCCTATCCTATCCACTATACTATCCTATCCTGTCCTCTATCCTATCATATCGCCTATCATATCGTATCCTCTATCCTATCCTATCCTCTATCCTATCCTATCCTCTATCCTATCCTATCCTCCATTATATCCTATCCTCTATCCAATCCTATCCTCAACCCTATCCTATCCTTTATCTCATCCTATCCTCTATCCTATCCTATCCTTAATCCTATCCTTTTCCCTATCCTATCCTACTATCTATCCTATCCTATCCTCTATCCTATCCTATACTATATCCTATCCAATCCCCTATCCTATCCTCCATCCTAACCTATCCTCTACCATATCGCATCCTCTATCATATCCTAACCTCTATCCTATAATATTCGCAATCCTATCCTATTCAGTAGCCTATCCTATGCTCTATCCTATCCTATCCTGTATCCTATCCTCTATCCTATCCTATCCTCAAACCTATCCTATCCTCTATCCTATCCTATTCTCTATCCTATCCTATCCTCTATCCTTTCCTATCCTCTATCCTATCCTATCCTCTATTCTATCCTATCCCCTATCCTATCCTCTATCCTAGCCTAGCCTCTATCCTATCCTATCCTCTATCCTATCCTATCCTCTATCCTATCCTATCCTCTATCCTATCCTATCCTCTACTCTATAATAACCTCTATCCTATCCTATCCTCTACTCTATAATATCCTCTATAATATCCTATCCTCTATCCTATCCTGTCCTTAATCCTATCCTATCCTCTATCCTATCCAATCCCCTATCCTATCCTCTGTCCCATCCTGTATCTTATCCTATCCTATCCCCTATACTATCCTATCCTATCCACTATCCTATCTTATCCTCAATCCTATTCTATCCTCTATCCTATCCTATCCTCTATCCTATCCTCTCCTCTATCATATCCTATCCTCTTTCCTATAATCATCTATCCTATTCTATCCTCTATCCTATCCTATCCTCTATAATATCGTAAACTCTATCCTATAATATCATCTATCCTATCCTATTCTCTATCCTATCCTATCCTCTATCCTATCTTATCCCCAATCCTATCCTATCCTCTATCCTTTCCTATCCTCTATCCTATCCTATCCTCTATTCTATCCTATCCCCTATCCTATCCTCTATCCTAGCCTAGCCTCTATCCTATCCTATCCTCTATCCTATCCTATCCTCTATCCTATCCTATCCTCTATCCTATCCTATCCTCTACTCTATAATAACCTCTATCCTATCCTATCCTCTACTCTATAATATCCTCTATAATATCCTATCCTCTATCCTATCCTGTCCTTAATCCTATCCTATCCTCTATCCTATCCAATCCCCTATCCTATCCTCTGTCCCATCCTGTATCTTATCCTATCCTATCCCCTATACTATCCTATCCTATCCACTATCCTATCTTATCCTCAATCCTATTCTATCCTCTATCCTATCCTATCCTCTATCCTATCCTCTCCTCTATCATATCCTATCCTCGTTCCTATAATATCATCTATCCTATCCTATCCTCTATCATATCCTATCATCTATCCTATCCTATCCTCTATCCTATCTTATCCTCAATCCTATTCTATCCTCTATCCTATCCTATCCTCTATCCTATCCTATCCTCTATCCTATCCTATCCTCTATCCTATCCTATCCTTAATCCTATCCTTTTCCCTATCCTATCCTACTATCTATCCTATCCTATCCTCTATCCTATCCTATACTATATCCTATCCAATCCCCTATCCTATCCTCCATCCTAACCTATCCTCTACCATATCGCATCCTCTATCATATCCTAACCTCTATCCTATAATATTCGCAATCCTATCCTATTCAGTAGCCTATCCTATGCTCTATCCTATCCTATCCTGTATCCTATCCTCTATCCTATCCTATCCTCAAACCTATCCTATTTTTTTTTTTTTTCGAGGAGGTAATCTCGTTACGCATACCCGAACCCCCCCGGGGGGGGGGGTGGTCCGGGTTATGTGGGACTCCTCGGCTGGTTGGTGCAACGCCGAGTATACCCACTAACTCCTCCCACTCCGTCCATAGACTCCTGGGGGCACCCGTGCTCTGCGCGCGCATGTCAATCCGGTGTGCCCCCGCCTTAGCATACCACCCAGGGGGGGGGGGGACGCGGCCCCCTCCCGTACCTACTCTATCCGAAGGCACCACGCAACGGACGACGTGGCGCCTTCCCCCCCTGTTAGGCCGCCCGATGAGCTTCCGGGCCCCCGCCCGAGATGCCCGGCAATCCTCAAACCTATCCTATCCTCTATACTATCCTATTCTCTATCCTATCCTATCCTCTATCCTTTCCTATCCTCTATCCTATCCTATCCTCTATTCTATCCTATCCCCTATCCTATCCTATCCTCTATCCTATCCTATCCTGTATTCTATCCAAATTCTACCCTATCCTCTATCCTATCCTATCCTCTATCCTATCCTCTATCCTATCCTATCCTCTATCCTATCCTATCCTCTATCCTATCCTGTCGTCATACCTAACCTATCCTCTATCCTATAATATCCTCATCCCATCCAAAACTCTATCCTATCCTATCCTCTATCCGATCCTATCCTCTATATTATCCTATCCTCTATAATATCGTATCCTCTATCATATCCTATCCTCTTTCCTATAATATTATCTATCCTATCCTATCCTCTATCCTGTACTATCCTCTATCCTATCCTATCCTCTATCCTATCTTATCCGCAATCCTATACTATAATGTATCCTATCCTATCCTCTATCCTATCCTATCCTCTATCCTATCCTATCCTCTATCCTATCCTATCCTCTATAATATCGTATACTCTATCATATCCTATCCCCTTTCCTATAATATCATCTATCCTATCCTATTCTCTATCCTATCCTATCCTATCCTATCCTCTATCCTATCTTATCCTCAATCCTATTCTATGCTCTATCCTATCCTATCCTCTATCCTATCCTATCCTCTATCCTATCCTATCCTCTATCCTTTCCTATCCTCTATCCTATCCTATCCTCTATCCTATCTTATCCTCTATACTGTACTATCCTCTATCCTATCCTATCCCCGATACTACCCCATCCTATCCACTATCCTATCTTATCCTCAATCCTATTCTATCCTCAATCCTATCCTATCCTCTATCCTATCCTATCCTCTATAATATCGTATCCTCTATCCTATCCTATCCTCTATAATATCGTATCCTCTATCATATCCTATCCTCTTTCCTATAATATCATCTATCCTATCCTATTCTCTATCCTATCCTATCCTGTATCCTATCTTATCCTCAATCCTACTCTATACTCTATCCTATCCTATCCTCTATCCTATCCTATTCTCTATCCTATCCTATCCACTATCCAATCCAATCCCCTATCCTATTCTCTATCCTATCCTATTCTCTATCCTACCTTATCCTCTATCCTATCCTATCCTCTATCCTATCCTATCCTGTATATTATCCTATCCTCTATAATATCGTATCCTCTATCATATCCTATCCTCTTTCCTATAATATTATCTATCCTATCCTATTCTTTATCCTATCCTATCCTCTATCCTATCCTATCGTCTATCGTATCCTATCCTCTATCCTATCAAACCCCCTATCCTATCCTCTATCCTGTCCTATCCTCTATCCTATGCTATCCTCTATCCTATCTTATCCGCAATCCTATACTATCCTGTATCCTATCCTATCCTCTATCCTATCCTATCCTCTATCCTATCCTATCCTCTATCCTATCCTATCCTCTATCCTATCCTATCCTCTATCCTATCCTATCCTCTATCCTATCCTATCCTCTTTCCTATAATATCATCTATCGTATCGTATCTTCTATGCTATCCTATCCTCTATAATATCGTATTATCTATCCTATAATATCATCTATCCTATCCTATTCTCTATCCTATCCTATCCTCTATCCTATCCTATCCTCTATCCTATCCTATCCTCTATCCTATTATATCCTCTATACTATACTATCCTCTATCCTATCCTATCCCCTATACTATCCTATCCTATCCACTATCCTATCTTATCCTCAATCCTATTCTATCCTCAATCCTATCCTATCCTCTATCCTATCCTATCCTCTATAATATCGTATCCTCTATCATATCCTATCCTCTTTCCTATAATATCATCTATCGTATCCTATCCTCTATCCTATCAAACCCCCTATCCTATCCTCTATCCTGTCCTATCCTCTATCCTATGCTATCCTCTATCCTATCTTATCCGCAATCCTATACTATCCTGTATCCTATCCTATCCTCTATCCTATCCTATCCTCTATCCTATCCTATCCTCTATCCTATCCTATCCTCTATCCTATCCTATCCTCTATCCTATCCTATCCTCTATCCTATCCTATCCTCTATCCTATCCTATTCTCTATAATATCGTATCCTCTACCATATCCTATCCCCTTTCCTATAATATCATCTATCCTATCCTATTCTCTATCCTATCCTATCCTATCCTCTATCCTATCTTATCCTCAATCCTATTCTATCCTCAATCCTATCCTATCCCCTATCCTATCCTATCCTCTATAATATCGTATCCTCTATCATATCCTATCCTCTTTCCTATAATATCATCTATCGTATCGTATCTTCTATGCTATCCTATCCTCTATAATATCGTATCATCTATCCTATAATATCATCTATCCTATCCTATTCTCTATCCTATCCTATCCTCTATCCTATCCTATCCTCTATCCTATCCTATCCTCTATCCTATTATATCCTCTATACTATACTATCCTCTATCCTATCCTATCCCCTATACTATCCTATCCTATCCACTATCCTATCTTATCCTCAATCCTATTCTATCCTCAATCCTATCCTATCCTCTATCCTATCCTATCCTGTATAATATCGTATCCTCTATCATATCCTATCCTCTTTCCTATAATATCATCTATCGTATCGTATCTTCTATGCTATCCTATCCTCTATCCTATCCTATCCTCTATAATATGGTATCCGCTATCATATCCTATCCTCTTTCCTATAATATCATCTATCGTATCGTATCTTCTATGCTATCCTATCCTCTATAATATCGTATCATCTATCCTATAATATCATCTATCCTATCCTATTCTCTATCCTATCCTATCCTGTATCCTATCTTATCCTCAATCCTACTCTATACTCTATCCTATCCTATCCACTATCCTATCCTATTCTCTATCGTATCCTATCCACTATCCAATCCAATCCCCTATCTTATTCTCTATCCTATCCTATTCTCTATCCTACCTTATCCTCTATCCTATCCTATCCTCTATCCTATCCTATCCTCTATAATATCGTATCCTCTATCATATCCTATCCTCTATAATATCGTATCCTCTATCATATCCTATCCTCTATAATATCGTATCCTCTATCATATCCTATCCCCTTTCCTATAATATCATCTATCCTATCCTATTCTCTATCCTATCCTATCCTATCCTCTATCCTATCTTATCCTCAATCCTATTCTATCCTCTATCCTATCCTATCCTCTATCCTATCCTATCCTTTATCCTATCCTATCCTCTATCCTATCCTATCCTCTATAATATCGTATCCTCTATCATATCCTATCCTCTTTCCTATAATATCATAAATCCTATCCTATTCTCTATCCTATCCTATCATAAATCCTATCCTATTCTCTATCCTATCCTATCCTCTATCCTATCCTATCATCTATCGTATCCTATCCTCTATCCTATCAAACCCCCTATCCTATCCTCTATCCTGTCCTATCCTCTATCCTATCCTATCCTCTATCCTATCTTATCCGCAATCCTATACTATCCTGTATCCTATCCTATCCTCTATCCTATACTATCCTCTATCCTATCCTATCCTCTATCCTATCCTATCCTCTATAATATCGAATCCTCTATCATATCCTATCCCCTTTCCTATAATATCATCTATCCTATCCTCTTCTCTATCCCATCCTATCCTATCCTCTATCCTATCTTATCCTCAATCCTATTCTATCCTCTATCCTATCCTATCCTCTATCCTATCCTATCCTCTATCCTATCCTATCCTCTATCCTATCCTATCCTCTATCCTATCCTATCCTCTATACTATACTATCCTCTATCCTATCCTATCCCCGATACTATCCCATCCTATCCACTATCCTATCTTATCCTCAATCCTATTCTATCCTCAATCCTATCCTATCCTCTATAATATCGTATCCTCTATCATATCCTATCCTCTTTCCTATAATATCATCTATCGTATCGTATCTTCTATGTTATCCTATCCTCTATAATATCGTATCATCTATCCTATAATATCATCTATCCTATCCTATTCTCTATCCTATCCTATCCTGTATCCTATCTTATCCTCAATCCTACTCTATACTCTATCCTGTCCTACCCTCTATCCTATCCTATCCTCTATCCTATCCTATCCCCGATACTATCCCATCCTATCCACTATCCCAGCATATCCTCAATCCTATCCTATCCTCAATAATATCGTATCCTCTATCATATCCTATCCCCTTTCCTATAATATCATCTATCCTATAGTATCTTCTATACTATCCTATCCTCTATAATATCGTATCCTCTATCCTATAATATCATCTATCCTATCCTATTCTCTAACCTATCCTATCCTCCATCCTATCTTATCCTCAATCCTATCCTATCCTCTATCCTGTCCTATCCTCTATCCTACCCTATCCCCAATCCTATCCTATCCTCTATCCTATCCTATCCTCTATCATATCCTATCCTCTTTCCTATATTATCATCAATCCTATTCTATCCCCTATCCTATCCTATCCTCTATAATAACGTATCCTCTATCCTATAATATCATCTAACCTATCCTATCCTCTACAATATCGTATCCTCTATCATATATTATCCTCTTTCCCATAATATCATCTATCCTCTCCTATTCTCCATCCTATCCTATCATCTATCCTATCCTATCCTCTGTACTATCCTATCCTCTTTCCTATCCTATCCTCTATCCTATCCTATCCTCTATCATATCCAATCCCCTATCCTATCCTCTATCCTATCCATTCCCCTATCCTATCCTCTGTCCTATCGTCTATCCTATCCTATCCTCTATACTATACTATCCTCTATCCTATCCTATCCCCTATACTATCCTATCCTATCCACTATCCTATCCTATCCTCAATCCTATCCTATCCTCTATCCTATCCTGTCCTTTATACTATCCAATCCTCTATCGTATCCTCTATCCTATCCTATCCTCTATCCTATCCTATCCTCTACAATATCGTATCCTCTATCATATCCTATCCTCTTTCCCATAATATCATCTATTCTATCCTATTCTCTATCCTATCCTATCCTCTATCCTATCTTATCCTCAATCCTATTCTATCGTCTATCCTATCCTATCCTCTATCCTATCCTATCCTCTATCCTATCATATTCTCTGTCCTATCCTATCCTCTATCGTATCTTATCCTCAATCCTATTCTATACTTTTCCTATCCTATTCTCTATCATATCCTATCCTCTAACCTATCTTATCCTCAATCCTATTCTATCCTCTATCTTATCATATCATCTATCCTATCCTATCCTCAATCCTATCCTATCCTCTATCCTATCCAATCCCCTATCCTATCCTCTGTTCTATCCTCTATCTTATCCTATCCTCTATCCTATCCTATCCTCAATCCTATCCTATCCTCTATTCTATCCAATCCCCTATCCCATCCTCTGTTCTATCCTCTATCCTATCCTATCCTCTATACTATACTATCCTCTATCCTATCCTATCCCCTATACTATCCTATCCTATCAACTATCCTATCTTATCCTCAATCCTATTCTATCCCCAATCCTATCCTATCCTCTATAATATCGTATCATCTATCAAATCCTATCCTCTTTCCTATAATATCATCTATCGTATCGTATCTTCTATGCTATCCTATCCTCTATAATATCGTATCATCTATCCTATAATATCATCTATCCTATCCTATTCTCTATCCTATCCTATCCTATCCACTATCCTATCTTATCCTCAATCCTATTCTATCCTCTATCCTATCCTATCCTCTATCCTATCCTATCCTCTATCCTATCCTATCCTCTATCCTATCCTATCCTCTATCCTATCCTATCCTCTATCCTATCCTAACCTCTATAATATCGTATCCTCTATCATATCCTATCCTCTTTCCTATAATATCATAAATCCAATCCTATTCTCTACCCTATCCTATCCTCTATCCTATCCCATCGTCTATCGTGTCAAACCCCCTATCCTATCCTCTATCCTGTCCTATCCTCTATCCTATCCTATCCTCTATAATATCGTATCCTCTATCAAATCCTATCCTCTTTCCTATAATATCATCTATCATATCGTATCTTCTATGCTATCCTATCCTCTATAATATCGTATCATCTATCCTATAATATCATCTATCCTATCCTATTCTCTATCCTATCCTATCCTGTATCCTATCTTATCCTCAATCCTACTCTATACTCTATCCTGTCCTACCCTCTATCCTATCCTATCCTCTATCCTATCCTATCCCCGATACTATCCCATCCTATCCACTATCCCAGCATATCCTCAATCCTATCCTATCCTCTATAATATCGTATCCTCTATCATATCCTATCCCCTTTCCTATAATATCATCTATCCTATAGTATCTTCTATACTATCCTATCCTCTATAATATCGTATCCTCTATCCTATAATATCATCTATCCTATCCTATTCTCTATCCTATCCTATCCTCCATCCTATCTTATCCTCAATCCTATCCTATCCTCTATCCTGTCCTATCCTCTATCCTACCCTATCCCCAATCCTATCCTATCCTCTATCCTATCCTATCCTCTATCATATCCTATCCTCTTTCCTATATTATCATCAATCCTATTCTATCCCCTATCCTATCCTATCCTCTATAATAACGTATCCTCTATCCTATAATATCATCTAACCTATCCTATCCTCTACAATATCGTATCCTCTATCATATATTATCCTCTTTCCCATAATATCATCTATCCTCTCCTATTCTCCATCCTATCCTATCATCTATCCTATCCTATCCTCTGTACTATCCTATCCTCTTTCCTATCCTATCCTCTATCCTATCCTATCCTCTATCATATCCAATCCCCTATCCTATCCTCTATCCTATCCAATCCCCTATCCTATCCTCTGTCCTATCGTCTATCCTATCCTATCCTCTATACTATACTATCCTCTATCCTATCCTATCCCCTATACTATCCTATCCTATCCACTATCCTATCCTATCCTCAATCCTATCCTATCCTCTATCCTATCCTGTCCTTTATACTATCCAATCCTCTATCGTATCCTCTATCCTATCCTATCCTCTATCCTATCCTATCCTCTACAATATCGTATCCTCTATCATATCCTATCCTCTTTCCCATAATATCATCTATTCGTTCCTATTCTCTATCCTATCCTATCCTCTATCCTATCTTATCCTCAATCCTATTCTATCGTCTATCCTATCCTATCCTCTATCCTATCCTATCCTCTATCCTATCATATTCTCTGTCCTATCCTATCCTCTATCGTATCTTATCCTCAATCCTATTCTATACTTTTCCTATCCTATTCTCTATCATATCCTATCCTCTAACCTATCTTATCCTCAATCCTATTCTATCCTCTATCTTATCATATCATCTATCCTATCCTATCCTCAATCCTATCCTATCCTCTATCCTATCCAATCCCCTATCCTATCCTCTGTTCTATCCTCTATCTTATCCTATCCTCTATCCTATCCTATCCTCAATCCTATCCTATCCTCTATTCTATCCAATCCCCTATCCCATCCTCTGTTCTATCCTCTATCCTATCCTATCCTCTATACTATACTATCCTCTATCCTATCCTATCCCCTATACTATCCTATCCTATCAACTATCCTATCTTATCCTCAATCCTATTCTATCCCCAATCCTATCCTATCCTCTATAATATCGTATCATCTATCAAATCCTATCCTCTTTCCTATAATATCATCTATCGTATCGTATCTTCTATGCTATCCTATCCTCTATAATATCGTATCATCTATCCTATAATATCATCTATCCTATCCTATTCTCTATCCTATCCTATCCTATCCACTATCCTATCTTATCCTCAATCCTATTCTATCCTCTATCCTATCCTATCCTCTATCCTATCCTATCCTCTATCCTATCCTATCCTCTATCCTATCCTATCCTCTATCCTATCCTATCCTCTATCCTATCCTATCCTCTATCCTATCCTAACCTCTATAATATCGTATCCTCTATCATATCCTATCCTCTTTCCTATAATATCATAAATCCAATCCTATTCTCTACCCTATCCTATCCTCTATCCTATCCCATCGTCTATCGTGTCAAACCCCCTATCCTATCCTCTATCCTGTCCTATCCTCTATCCTATCCTATCCTCTATAATATCGTATCCTCTATCAAATCCTATCCTCTTTCCTATAATATCATCTATCATATCGTATCTTCTATGCTATCCTATCCTCTATAATATCGTATCATCTATCATATAATATCATCTATCCTATCCTATTCTCTATCCTATCCTATCCTGTATCCTACCTTATCCTCAATCCTACTCTATACTCTATCCTATCCTATCATCTATCCTATCCTATGCTCTATTCTATCCTATCCTCTATCCTATCCAATCCCCTATCCTATTCTCTATCCTATCTTATCCTCTATCCTATCCTATCATCTATCCTATCCTATTCTCTATCCTATCCTATCCTCTATCCTATCCAATCCCCTATCCTATCCTCTATCCTATCCTATCCTCTATCCTATCCTATCCTCTATCCTATCCTATCCTATCCTCTATCCTATCCTATCCTCTATAATATCGTATCCTCTATCATATCCTATCCTCTTTCCTATAATATCATAAATCCTATCCTATTCTCAACCCTATCCTATCCTCTATCCTATCCCATCGTCTATCGTGTCAAACCCCCTATCCTATCCTCTATCCTGTCCTATCCTCTATCCTATCCTATCCTATCCTCTATAATATCGTATCCTCTATCATATCCTATCTTCTTTCCTATAATATCATCTATCGTATCGTATCTTCTATGCTATCCTATCCTCTATAATATCGTATCATCTATCCTATAATATCATCTATCCTATCCTATTCTCTATCCTATCCTATCCTGTATCCTATCTTATCCTCAATCCTACTCTATACTCTATCCTATCCTATCCTCTATCCTATCCTATTCTATATCCTATCCTATCCTCTATCCTATCCAATCCCCTATCCTATTCTCTATCCTATCCTATTCTCTATCCTATCTTATCCTCTATCATATCCTATCCTCTATCCTATCCTATCCTCTATCATATCCTATCCCCATTCCTATAATATCATCTATCCTATCCTATTCTCTATCCTATCCTATCCTATCCTCTATCCTACCTTATCCTCAATCCTATCCTATCCTCTATCCTGTCCTATCCTCTATCCTACCCTATCGCCAATCCTATCCTATCCTCTATCCCATCCTATCCTCTATCCTATCCTATCCTCTATCATATCCTATCCTCTTTCCTATATTATCATCTATCCTATTCTATCGTCTATCCTATCCTATCCTCTATAATATCGTATCCTCTATCCTATAATATCATCTATCCTATCCTATCCTCTACAATATCGTATCCTCTATACTATCCTACCCTCTTTCCCATAATATCATCTATCCTATCCTATTCTCCATCCTATCCTATCCTCTATCCTATCTTATCCTTAATCCTATTCTATCCTCTATCCTATCCTATCCTCTATCCTATCCTATCCTCTATCCTATATTATCCTCTATCCTATCCTATCCTATCCTCTATCCTATCCTATCCTCTATAATATCGTATCCTCTATCATATCCTATCCTCTTTCCTATAATATCATAAATCCTATCCTATTCTCAACCCTATCCTATCCTCTATCCTATCCCATCGTCTATCGTGTCAAACCCCCTATCCTATCCTCTATCCTGTCCTATCCACTATCCTATCCTATCCTATCCTCTACAATATCGTATCCTCTATACTATCCTATCCTCTACAATATCGTATCCTCTATACTATCCTACCCTCTTTCCCATAATATCATCTATCCTATCCTATTCTCCATCCTATCCTATCCTCTATCCTATCTTATCCTTAATCCTATTCTATCCTCTATCCTATCCTATCCTCTATCCTATCCTATCCTCTATCCTATCCTATCCTCTATCCTATCCTATCCTCTATATTATCCTATCCACTATAATATCGTATCCTCTATCATATCCTATCCTCTTTCCTATAATATTATCTATCCTATCCTATTCTCTATCCTATCCTATCCTCTATCCTATCGTATCGTCTATCGTATCCTATCCTCTATCCTATCAAACCCCCTATCCTATCCTCTATCCTGTCCTATCCTCTATCCTACCCTATCCCCAATACTATCCTATCCTCTATCCTATCCTATCCTCTATCCTATCCTATCCTCTAAAATATCGTATCCACTATCACATCCTATCCTCTTTCCTATAATATCATCTATCGTATCGTATCTTCTATGCTATCCTATCCTATCCTCTATAATATGGTATCCGCTATCATATCCTATCCTCTTTCCTATAATATCATCTATCGTATCGTATCTTCTATGCTATCCTATCCTCTATAATATCGTATCATCTATCCTATAATATCATCTATCCTATCCTATTCTCTATCCTATCCTATCCTGTTTCCTATCTTATCCTCAATCCTACTCTATACTATATCCTATCCTATCCACTATCCTATCCTATTCTCTATCCTATCCTATCCACTATCCAATCCAATCCCCTATCCTATTCTCTATCCTATCCTATTCTCTATCCTACCTTATCCTCTATCCTATCCTATCCTCTATCCTATCCTATCCTCAATAATATCGTATCCTCTATCATATCCTATCCCCTTTCCTATAATATCATCTATCCTATCCTATGCTCTATCCTATCCTATCCCATCCTCTATCCTATCCTATCCTCTATCCTATCCTATCCTCTATCCTATCCTATCCTCTATCCTATCCTATCCTCTATCCTATCCTATCCTCTATCCTATCCTATCCTATCCTCTATCCTATCCTATCCTCTATATTATTCTATCCTCTATAATATCGTATCCTCTATCATATCCTATCCTCTTTCCTATAATATCATCTATCCTATTCTATCCTCTATCCTATCCTATCCTCTATCCTATCGTATCCTCTATCCTATCCTCTCCTCTATCATACCCTATCCTCTTTCCTATAATATCATCTATCCTATCCTATCCTCTATCATATCCTCTCATCTATCCTATCCTATCCTCTATCCTATCTTATCCTCTATCCTATCCTATCCTTAATCCTATCATTTTCCCTATCCTATCCTACTATCTATCCTATCCTATCCTCTATCCTATCCAATCTCCTATCCTATCCTCCATCCTAACCTATCCTCTACCATATCGCATCCTCTATCCTATCCTAACCTCTATCCTATAATATTCTCAATCCTATCCTATTCACTAGCCTATCCTACCCTCTATCCTATCCTATCCTCTATCCTATCCTCTATCCTATCCTATCCTCAAACCTATCCTATCGTCTATCCTATCCTATTCTCTATCCTATCCTATCCTCTATCCTTTCCTATCCTCTATCCTATCCTATCCTCTATTCTATCCTATCCCCTATCCTATCCTCTATCCTATCCTATCCTCAATCCTATCCTATACTGCATTATATCCTATCCTCTATCCTATCCTCTATCATACCGTATCCTCTATCCTATCCTATCTTCTACCCTATAATATCCTCTATCCTATCCTATTCTCTATCCTATCCTATCCTCTATCCTATCCTATCCTCTACCCTATAATATCCTCTATAATATCCTATTCTCTATGCTATCCTATCCTCTATCCTATCCTATCCTGTATTCTATCCAAATTCTACCCTATCCTCTATCCTATCCTATCCTCTATCCTATCCTATCCTCTATCCTATCCTATCCTCTATCCTATCCTATCCTCTATCCTATCCTATCCTCTATCCTATCCTATCCTCTATCCTATCCTATCCTCTATCCTATCCTATCCTCTATCCTATCCTATCCTCTATCCTATCCTATCCTCTATCCTATCCTATCCTCCATCCTATCCTATCCTCTATCCAATCCTATCCTCAACCCTATCCTATCCTTTATCTCATCCTATCCTCTATCCTATCGTATCCTCTATCCTATCCTATCCTCTATCCGATCCTATACTCAACCCTATCCTATTCTTTATCTCATCCTATCCTCTATCCTATCCTATCCTCTATCCTATCCTATCCTCAATCCTATCCTATCCTTTATCTCATCCTATCCTCTATGCTATCTATCCTCTACCCTATCCTATCCTCTATCCTATCCTATCCACTATACTATCCTATCCTGTCCTCTATCCTATCATATCGCCTATCATATCGTATCCTCTATCCTATCCTATCCTCAATCCTATCCTATCCTCTATCCTATCCTATCCTCCATTATATCCTATCCTCTATCCAATCCTATCCTCAACCCTATCCTATCCTTTATCTCATCCTATCCTCTATCCTATCCTATCCTTAATCCTATCCTTTTCCCTATCCTATCCTACTATCTATCCTATCCTATCCTCTATCCTATCCTTTACTATATCCTATCCAATCCCCTATCCTATCCTCCATCCTAACCTATCCTCTACCATATCGCATCCTCTATCATATCCTAACCTCTATCCTATAATATTCGCAATCCTATCCTATTCAGTAGCCTATCCTATGCTCTATCCTATCCTATCCTGTATCCTATCCTCTATCCTATCCTATCCTCAAACCTATCCTATCCTCTATCCTATCCTATTCTCTATCCTATCCTATCCTCTATCCTTTCCTATCCTCTATCCTATCCTATCCTCTATTCTATCCTATCCCCTATCCTATCCTCTATCCTAGCCTATCCTCTATCCTATCCTATCCTCTATCCTATCCTATCCTCTATCCTATCCTATCCTCTATCCTATCCTATCCTCTACTCTATAATAACCTCTATCCTATCCTATCCTCTACTCTATAATATCCTCTATAATATGCTATCCTCTATCCTATCCTGTCCTTAATCATATCCTATCCTCTATCCTATCCAATCCCCTATCCTATCCTCTGTCCCATCCTGTATCTTATCCTATCCTATCCCCTATACTATCCTATCCTATCCACTATCCTATCTTATCCTCAATCCTATTCTATCCTCTATCCTATCCTATCCTCTATCCTATCCTATCCTCTATCCTATCCTCTCCTCTATCATATCCTATCCTCTTTCCTATAATCATCTATCCTATTCTATCCTCTATCCTATCCTATCCTCTATAATATCGTAAACTCTATCCTATAATATCATCTATCCTATCCTATTCTCTATCCTATCCTATCCTCTATCCTATCCTCTCCTCTATCATATCCTATCCTCTATCCTATCCTATCCTCTATCCTATCCTATCCTCTATCCTATCCTATCCTCTATCCTATCCTATCCTCTATCCTATCCTATCCTCCATCCTATCCTATCCTCTATCCAATCCTATCCTCAACCCTATCCTATCCTTTATCTCGTCCTATCCTCTATCCTATCCTATCCTCTATCCTATCCTATCCTCTATCCTATCCTATCCACTATACTATCCTATCCTCTATCCTATCCTGTCCTCTATCCTATCATATCGCCTATCATATCGTATCCTCTATCCTATCCTATCCTCTACTCTATAATAACCTCTATAAAATCCTATTCTCTATCCTATCCTATCCTCTATCCTATCCTATCCTCTATCCTATCCTATCCTTAATCCTATCCTTTTCCCTATCCTATCCTACTATCTATCCTATCCTATCCTCTATCCTATCCTATACTATATCTTATCCAATCCCCTATCCTATCCTCCATCCTAACCTATCCTCTACCATATCGCATCCTCTATCATATCCTAACCACTATCCTATAATATTCGCAATCCTATCCTATTCAGTAGCCTATCCTATGCTCTATCCTATCCTATGCTGTATCCTATCCTCTATCCTATCCTATCCTCAAATCTACCCTATCCTGTATCCTATCCTATCCTCTATCCTATCCTATTCTCTATCATATCCTATCCTCTACCCTATAGTATCCTCTATAATATCCTATTCTCTATCCTATCCTATCCTCTATCCTATCCTATCCTGTATTCTATCCAAATTCTACCCTATCCTCTATCCTATCCTATCCTCTATCCTATCCTCTATCCTATCCTCTATCCTATCCTATCCTCTATCCTATCCTATCCTCTATCCTATCCTCTATCCTATCCTCTATCCTATCCTATCCTCTATCCTATCCTGTCGTCAAACCTAACCTATCCTCTATCCTATAATATCCTCATCCCATCCAATACTCTATTCTATCCTATCCTCTATCCAATCCTATCCTCAACCCTATCCTATCCTTTATCTCATCCTATCCTCTATCCTATCCTATCCTCTATCCTATCCTATCCTCTATCCTATCCTATCCACTATACTATCCTATCCTCTATCCTATCCTGTCCTCTATCCTATCATATCGCCTATCATATCGTATGCTCTATCCTATCCTATCCTCTACTCTATAATAACCTCTATAAAATCCTATTCTCTATCCTATCCTATCCTCTATCCTATCCTATCCTCTATCCTATCCTATCCTTAATCCTATCCTTTTCCCTATCCTATCCTACTATCTATCCTATCCTATCCTCTATCCTATCCTATACTATATCTTATCCAATCCCCTATCCTATCCTCCATCCTAACCTATCCTCTACCATATCGCATCCTCTATCATATCCTAACCACTATCCTATAATATTCGCAATCCTAACCTATTCAGTAGCCTATCCTATGCTCTATCCTATCCTATGCTGTATCCTATCCTCTATCCTATCCTATCCTCAAATCTACCCTATCCTCTATCCTATCCTATCCTCTATCCTATCCTATTCTCTATCATATCCTATCCTCTACCCTATAGTATCCTCTATAATATCCTATTCTCTATCCTATCCTATCCTCTATCCTATCCTATCCTGTATTCTATCCAAATTCTACCCTATCCTCTATCCTATCCTATCCTCTATCCTATCCTCTATCCTATCCTATCCTCTATCCTATCCTGTCGTCAAACCTAACCTATCCTCTATCCTATAATATCCTCATCCCATCCAATACTCTATTCTATCCTATCCTCTATCCAATCCTATCCTCAACCCTATCCTATCCTTTATCTCATCCTATCCTCTATCCTATCCTATCCTCTATCCTATCCTATCCTCTACCCGATCCTATCCTCAACCCTATCCTATCCTTTATCTCATCCTATCCTCTATCCTATCCTATCCTCTATCCTATCCTATCCTCTATCCTATCCTATCCACTATACTATCCTATCCTCTATCCTATCCTGTCCTCTATCCTATCCTATCCTCTACTCTATAATATCCTCTATAATATCCTATTCTCTATCCTATCCTATCCTCTATCCTATCCTATCCTCTATCCTATCCTATCCTCAATCCTATCCTATCCTTTATCTCATCCAATCCTCTATGCTATCTATCCTCTATCCTATCCTATCCTCTATCCTATCCTATCCTCTATCCTATCCTATCCACTATACTATCCTATCCTGTCCTCTATCCTATCATATCGCCTATCATATCGTATCCTCTATCCTATCCTATCCTCTATCCTATCCTATCCTCTATCCTATCCTATCCTCCATCCTATCCTATCCTCTATCCAATCCTATCCTCAACCCTATCCTATCCTTTATCTCATCCTATCCTCTATCCTATCCTATCCTTAATCCTATCCTTTTCCCTATCCTATCCTACTATCTATCCTATCCTATCCTCTATCCTATCCTATCCTGTATTCTATCCAAATTCTACCCTATCCTCTATCCTATCCTATCCTCTATCCTATCCTCTATCCTATCCTATCCTCTATCCTATCCTATCCTCTATCCTATCCTGTCGTCAAACCTAACCTATCCTCTATCCTATAATATCCTCATCCCATCCAATACTCTATTCTATCCTATCCTCTATCCAATCCTATCCTCAACCCTATCCTATCCTTTATCTCATCCTATCCTCTATCCTATCCTATCCTCTATCCTATCCTATCCTCTACCCGATCCTATCCTCAACCCTATCCTATCCTTTATCTCATCCTATCCTCTATCCTATCCTATCCTCTATCCTATCCTATCCTCTATCCTATCCTATCCACTATACTATCCTATCCTCTATCCTATCCTGTCCTCTATCCTATCATATCGCCTATCATATCGTATGCTCTATCCTATCCTATCCTCTACTCTATAATAACCTCTATAAAATCCTATTCTCTATCCTATCCTATCCTCTATCCTATCCTATCCTCTACTCTATAATATCCTCTGTAATATCCTATTCTCTATCCTATCCTATCCTCTATCCTATCCTATCCTCTATCCTATCCTATCCTCAATCCTATCCTATCCTTTATCTCATCCTATCCTCTATGCTATCTATCCTCTATCCTATCCTATCCTCTATCCTATCCTATCCACTATACTATCCTAACCTGTCCTCTATCCTATCATATCGCCTATCATATCGTATCCTCTATCCTATCCTATCCTCTATCCTATCCTATCCTCCATCCTATCCTATCCTCTATCCAATCCTATCCTCAACCCTATCCTATCCTTTATCTCATCCTATCCTCTATCCTATCCTATCCTTAAGCCTATCCTTTTCCCTATCCTATCCTACTATCTATCCTATCCTATCCTCTATCCTATCCTATCCTGTATTCTATCCAAATTCTACCCTATCCTCTATCCTATCCTATCCTCTATCCTATCCTCTATCCTATCCTATCCTCTATCCTATCCTATCCTCTATCCTATCCTGTCGTCAAACCTAACCTATCCTCTATCCTATAATATCCTCATCCCATCCAATACTCTATTCTATCCTATCCTCTATCCAATCCTATCCTCAACCCTATCCTATCCTTTATCTCATCCTATCCTCTATCCTATCCTATCCTCTATCCTATCCTATCCACTATACTATCCTATCCTGTCCTCTATCCTATCATATTTCCTATCATATCGTATCCTCTATCCTATCCTATCCTCTATCCTATCCTATCCTCTATCCTATCCTATCCTCCATCCTATCCTATCCTCTATCCAATCCTATCCTCAACCCTATCCTATCCTTTATCTCATCCTATCCTCTATCCTATCCTATCCTTAATCCTATCCTTTTCCCTACCCTATCCTACTATCTATCCTAACCTGTCCTCTATCCTATCATATCGCCTATCATATCGTATCCTCTATCCTATCCTATCCTCTATCCTATCCTATCCTCTATCCTATCCTATCCTCTTTCCTATCCTATCCTCTATCCTACCCTATCCTCTATCCTATCCTGTCCTCTATATTATCCTATCCTCTATAATATCGTATCCTCTATCATATCCTATCCTCTTTCCTATAATATCATCTATCCTATCCTATTCTCAATCCTATCGTATCCTCTATCATATCCAATCCCCTATCCTATCCTCTATCCTATCCAATCCCCTATCCTATCCTCTGTCCTATCGTCTATCCTATCCTATCCTCTATACTATACTATCCTCTATCCTGTCCTATCCCCTATACTATCCTATCCTATCCACTATCCTATCCTATCCTCAATCCTATCTTATCCTCTATCCTATCCTGTCCTTTATACTATCCAATCCTCTATCGTATCCTCTATCCTATCCTATCCTCTACAATATCGTATCCTCTATCATATCCTATCCTCTTTCCCATAATATCATCTATCCTATCCTATCCTCTATCCTATCCTATCCTCTATCCTATCCTATCCTCTATCCTATCCTATCCTATCCTCTATACTATACTATCCTCTATCCTATCCTATCCCCTATACTATCCGATCCTATCCACTATCCTATCTTATCCTCAATCCTATTCTATCCTCAATCCTATCCTATCCTCTATCCTATCCTATCCTCTATCCTAACCTATCCTCTATAATATCGTATCCTCTATCATATCCTATCTTCTTTCCTATAATATCATCTATCGTATCGTATCTTCTATGCTATCCTCTCCTCTATAATATCGTATCATCTATCCTATAATATCATCTATCCTATCCTATTCTCTATCCTATCCTATCCTGTATCCTATCTTATCCTCAATCCTACTCTATACTCTATCCTATCCTCTATCCTATCCTATTCTCCATCCTATCCTATCCACTATCCTATCCAATCCCCTAACCTATTCTCTATCAGATCCTATCCTCTTTCCTATAATATCATCTATCCTATCCTATTCTCAATCCTATCCTATCCTCTATCATATCCAATCCCCTATCCTATCCTCTATCCTATCCAATCCCCTATCCTATCCTCTGTCCTATCGTCCATCCTATCCTATCCTCTATACTATACTATCCTCTATCCTATCCTATCCCCTATACTATCCTATCCTATCCTCAAACCTATCCTATCCTCTATCCTATCCTGTCCTTTATACTATCCAATCCTCTATCGTATCCTCTATCCTATCCTATCCTCTATCCTATCCTATCCTCTATCCTATCCTATCCTATCCTCTATACTATACTATCCTCTATCCTATCCTATCCCCTATACTATCCGATCCTATCCACTATCCTATCTTAACCCCAATCCTATTCTATCCTCAATCCTATCCTATCCTCTATCCTATCCTATCCTCTATCCTATCCTATCCTCTATAATATCGTATCCTCTATCATATCCTATCCTCTTTCCTATAATATCATCTATCGTATCGTATCTTCTATGCTATCCTCTCCTCTATAATATCGTATCATCTATCCTATAATATCATCTATCCTATCCTATTCTCTATCCTATCCTATCCTATCCTGTATCCTATCTTATCCTCAATCCTACTCTATACTCTATCCTATCCTATCCTCTATCCTATCCTATCCTCTATCCTATCCTATCCTCAATCCTATCCTTTCCTTTATCTCATCCTATCCTCTATGCTATCTATCCTCTATCCTATCCTATCCTCTATCCTATCCTATCCACTATACTATCCTATCCTGTCCTCTATCCTATCATATCGCCTATCATATCGTATCCTCTATCCTATCCTATCCTCTATCCTATCCTATCCTCTATCCTATCCTATCCTCTTTCCTATCCTATCCTCTATCCTACCCTTTCCTCTATCCTATCCTGTCCTCTATATTATCCTATCCTCTATAATATCGTATCCTCTATCATATCCTATCCTCTTTCCTATAATATCATCTATCCTATCCTATTCTCAATCCTATCCTATCCTCTATCATATCCAATCCCCTATCCTATCCTCTATCCTATCCAATCCCCTATCCTATCCTCTGTCCTATCGTCTATCCTATCCTATCCTCTATACTATACTATCCTCTATCCTATCCTATCCCCTATACTATCCTATCCTATCCACTATCCTATCCTATCCTCAATCCTATCTTATCCTCTATCCTATCCTGTCCTTTATACTATCCAATCCTCTATCGTATCCTCTATCCTATCCTATCCTCTATCCTATCCTATCCTCTACAATATCGTATCCTCTATCATATCCTATCCTCTTTCCCATAATATCATCTATTCTATCCTATCCTCTATCCTATCCTATCCTCTATCCTATCCTATCCTCTATCCTATCCTATCCTATCCTCTATACTATACTATCCTCTATCCTATCCTATCCCCTATACTATCCGATCCTATCCACTATCCTATCTTATCCTCAATCCTATTCTATCCTCAATCCTATCCTATCCTCTATCCTATCCTATCCTCTATCCTATCCTATCCTCTATAATATCGTATCCTCTATCATATCCTATCCTCTTTCCTATAATATCATCTATCGTATCGTATCTTCTATGCTATCCTCTCCTCTATAATATCGTATCATCTATCCTATAATATCATCTATCCTATCCTATTCTCTATCCTATCCTATCCTGTATCCTATCTTATCCTCAATCCTACTCTATACTCTATCCTATCCTATCCTCTATCCTATCCTATTCTCCATCCTATCCTATCCACTATCCTATCCAATCCCCTAACCTATTCTCTATCAGATCCTATCCTCTTTCCTATAATATCATCTATCCTATCCTATTCTCAATCCTATCCTATCCTCTATCATATCCAATCCCCTATCCTATCCTCTATCCTATCCAATCCCCTATCCTATCCTCTGTCCTATCGTCTATCCTATCCTATCCTCTATACTATACTATCCTCTATCCTATCCTATCCCCTATACTATCCTATCCTATCCTCAAACCTATCCTATCCTCTATCCTATCCTGTCCTTTATACTATCCAATCCTCTATCGTATCCTCTATCCTATCCTATCCTCTATTCTATCCTATCCCCTACAATATCGTATCCTCTATCATATCCTATCCTCTTTCCCATAATATCATCTATTCTATCCTATACTCTATCCTATCCTATCCTCTATCCTATCTTATCCTCAATCCTATTCTATCCTGTATCCTATCCTATCCTCTATCCTATCCTCTCCTCTATCATATCCTATCCTCTTTCCTATAATATCATCTATCCTATCCTATTCTCAATCCTATCCTATCCTCTATCATATCCAATCCCCTATCCTATCCTCTATCCTATCCAATCCCCTATCCTATCCTCTGTCCTATCGTCTATCCTATCCTATCCTCTATACTATACTATCCTCTATCCTATCCTATCCCCTATACTATCCTATCCTATCCACTATCCTATCCTATCCTCAATCCTATCTTATCCTCTATCCTATCCTGTCCTTTATACTATCCAATCCTCTATCGTATCCTCTATCCTATCCTATCCTCTACAATATCGTATCCTCTATCATATCCTATCCTCTTTCCCATAATATCATCTATTCTATCCTATCCTCTATCCTATCCTATCCTCTATCCTATCCTATCCTCTATCCTATCCTATCCTATCCTCTATACTATACTATCCTCTATCCTATCCTATCCCCTATACTATCCGATCCTATCCACTATCCTATCTTATCCTCAATCCTATTCTATCCTCAATCCTATCCTATCCTCTATCCTATCCTATCCTCTATCCTAACCTATCCTCTATAATATCGTATCCTCTATCATATCCTATCCTCTTTCCTATAATATCATCTATCGTATCGTATCTTCTATGCTATCCTCTCCTCTATAATATCGTATCATCTATCCTATAATATCATCTATCCTATCCTATTCTCTATCCTATCCTATCCTGTATCCTATCTTATCCTCAATCCTACTCTATACTCTATCCTATCCTCTATCCTATCCTATTCTCCATCCTATCCTATCCACTATCCTATCCAATCCCCTAACCTATTCTCTATCAGATCCTATCCTCTTTCCTATAATATCATCTATCCTATCCTATTCTCAATCCTATCCTATCCTCTATCATATCCAATCCCCTATCCTATCCTCTATCCTATCCAATCCCCTATCCTATCCTCTGTCCTATCGTCTATCCTATCCTATCCTCTATACTATACTATCCTCTATCCTATCCTATCCCCTATACTATCCTATCCTATCCACTATCCTATCCTATCCTCAATCCTATCCTATCCTCTATCCTATCCTATCCTCTATCCTATCCTATCCTCTATCCTATCCTATCCTCTATAATATCGTATCCTCTATCATATCCTATCCTCTTTCCCATAATATCATCTATTCTATCCTATACTCTATCCTATCCTATCCTCTATCCTATCTTATCCTCAATCCTATTCTATCCTCTATCCTATCCTATCCTCTATCCTATCCTCTCCTCTATCATATCCTATCCTCTTTCCTATAATATCATCTATCCTATTCTATCCTCTATCCTATCCTATCCTCTATAATATCGTATCCTCTATCCTATAATATCATCTATCCTATCCTATCCTCTATACTATACTATCCTCTATCCTATCCTATCCCCTATACTATCCTATCCTATCCTCAAACCTATCCTATCCTCTATCCTATCCTGTCCTTTATACTATCCAATCCTCTATCGTATCCTCTATCCTATCCTATCCTCTATTCTATCCTATCCCCTACAATATCGTATCCTCTATCATATCCTATCCTCTTTCCCATAATATCATCTATTCTATCCTATACTCTATCCTATCCTATCCTCTATCCTATCCTATCCTCTATCCTATCCTATCCTCTTTCCTATCCTATCCTCTATCCTACCCTATCCTCTATCCTATCCTGTCCTCTATATTATCCTATCCTCTATAATATCGTATCCTCTATCATATCCTATCCTCTTTCCTATAATATCATCTATCCTATCCTATTCTCAATCCTATCCTATCCTCTATCATATCCAATCCCCTATCCTATCCTCTATCCTATCCAATCCCCTATCCTATCCTCTGTCCTATCGTCTATCCTATCCTATCCTCTATACTATACTATCCTCTATCCTATCCTATCCCCTATACTATCCTATCCTATCCACTATCCTATCCTATCCTCAATCCTATCTTATCCTCTATCCTATCCTGTCCTTTATACTATCCAATCCTCTATCGTATCCTCTATCCTATCCTATCCTCTATCCTATCCTATCCTCTACAATATCGTATCCTCTATCATATCCTATCCTCCTTCCCATAATATCATCTATTCTATCCTATCCTCTATCCTATCCTATCCTCTATCCTATCCTATCCTCTATCCTATCCTATCCTATCCTCTATACTATACTATCCTCTATCCTATCCTATCCCCTATACTATCCGATCCTATCCACTATCCTATCTTATCCTCAATCCTATTCTATCCTCAATCCTATCCTATCCTCTATCCTATCCTATCCTCTATCCTATCCTATCCTCTATAATATCGTATCCTCTATCATATCCTATCCTCTTTCCTATAATATCATCTATCGTATCGTATCTTCTATGCTATCCTCTCCTCTATAATATCGTATCATCTATCCTATAATATCATCTATCCTATCCTATTCTCTATCCTATCCTATCCTGTATCCTATCTTATCCTCAATCCTACTCTATACTCTATCCTATCCTATCCTCTATCCTATCCTATTCTCCATCCTATCCTATCCACTATCCTATCCAATCCCCTAACCTATTCTCTATCAGATCCTATCCTCTTTCCTATAATATCATCTATCCTATCCTATCCTCTATCCTATCCTATCCTCTATCCTATCCTCTCCTCTATCATATCCTATCCTCTTTCCTATAATATCATCTATCCTATTCTATCCTCTATCCTATCCTATCCTCTATAATATCGTATCCTCTATCCTATAATATCATCTATCCTATCCTATCCTCTATACTATACTATCCTCTATCCTATCCTATCCCCTATACTATCCTATCCTATCCTCAAACCTATCCTATCCTCTATCCTATCCTGTCCTTTATACTATCCAATCCTCTATCGTATCCTCTATCCTATCCTATCCTCTATTCTATCCTATCCCCTACAATATCGTATCCTCTATCATATCCTATCCTCTTTCCCATAATATCATCTATTCTATCCTATACTCTATCCTATCCTATCCTCTATCCTATCCTATCCTCTATCCTATCCAATTCTCTATCCTATCCTATCCTCTATCCTATCTTATCCTCAATCCTATTCTATACTTTTCCTATCCTATTCTCTATCCTATCCTATCCTCTAACCTATCTTATCCTCAATCCTATTCTATCATCTATCTTATCCTATCATCTATCCTATCCTATCCTCAATCCTATCCTATCCTCTATCCTATCCAATCCCCTATCCTATCCTCTGTTCTATCCTCTATCTTATCCTATCCTCTATTCTATCCTATCCTCAATCCTATCCTATCCTCTATTCTATCCAATCCCCTATCCCATCTTCTGTTCTATCCTCTATCCTATCCTATCCTCTATCCTATCCTATCCTCTATAATACCGTATCCTCTATGATACCCTATCCTCTTTCCAATAATATTATCTATCCTGTCCTATCCTCTATCCTATCCTATCCTCTATCCTATCCTCTCCTCTATCATATCCTATCCTCTTTCCTATAATATCATCTATCCAATTCTATCCTCTATCCTATCCTATCCTCTATAATATCGTATCCTCTATCCTATAATATCATCTATCCTATCCTATCCTCTACAATATCGTAACCTCTACCATATCCTATCCTCTTTCCCATAATATCATCTATCCTATCCTATTCTCTATCCTATCCTATCCTCTATAATATCGTATCCTCTATCCTATAATATCCTCTATCCTATCCTATCCTCTATCCTATCCTATCATCTATCCTATCCTATCATCTATCCTATCCTATCCTCTTTACTATCCTATCCTCTATCCTATCTTATCCTCAATCCTATTCTATCCTCTATCCTATCCTATCCTCTATCCTATCCTATCATCTATCCTATCCTATCATCTATCCTATCGTATCCTCTTTACTATCCTATCCTCTTTCCTATCCTATCCTCTATCCTATCCTATCCTGTATCCTATCCTATCCTCTATCCTATCCTCTCTCCTCTATCGTCTCCTGTCCTCTATCGTCTCCTGTCCTCCATCCTATCCTATCCTCTATCCTATCCTATCCTCTATCCTATCCTATCCTCTATCCTATCCTTTCCTCGATCCTATCCTATCCTCTTTCCTATAATATCATCTATCCTATTCTATCCTCTATCCTATCGTATCCTCTATAATATCGTATCCTCTATCCTATAATATCATCTATCCTATCCTATCCTTTACAATATCGTATCCTCTACCATATCCTATCCTCTTTCCCATAATATCATCTATCCTATCCTATTCTCTATCCTATCCTATCCTCTATCCTATCTTATCCTCAATCCTATTCTATCCTCTATCCTATCCTATCCTCTATCCTATCCTATCCTCTATCCTATCCTATTCTCTATCCTATCCTATCCTCTATCCTATCTTATCCTCAATCCTATTCTATACTTTTCCTATCCTATTCTCTATCCTATCCTATCCTCTAACCTATCTTATCCTCAATCCTATTCTATCCTCTATCTTATCCTATCATCTATCCTATCCTATCCTCAATCCTATCCTATCCTCTATCCTATCCAATCCCCTATCCTATCCTCTCTTCTATCCTCTATCTTATCCTATCCTCTATCCTATCCTATCCTCAATCCTATCCTGTGCTCTATTCTATCCAATCCCCTATCCCATCCTCTGTTCCATCCTCTATCCTATCCTATCCTCTATACTATACTATCCTCTATCCTATCCTATCCCCTATCCTATCCTATCCTATCCTATCCTCTATACTATACTATCCTCTATCCTATCCTGTCCCCTATACTATCCGATCCTATCCACTATCCTATCTTATCCTCAATCCTATTCTATCCTCAATCCTATCCTATCCTCTATCCTATCCTATCCTCTATCCTATCCTATCCTCTATAATATCGTATCCTCTATCATATCCTATCCTCTTTCCCATAATATCATCTATTCTATCCTATACTCTATCCTATCCTATCCTCTATCCTATCTTATCCTCAATCCTATTCTATCCTCTATCCTATCCTATCCTCTATCCTATCCTCTCCTCTATCATATCCTATCCTCTTTCCTATAATATCATCTATCCTATTCTATCCTCTATCCTATCCTATCCTCTATAATATCGTATCCTCTATCCTATAATATCATCTATCCTATCCTATCCTCTATACTATACTATCCTCTATCCTATCCTATCCCCTATACTATCCTATCCTATCCTCAAACCTATCCTATCCTCTATCCTATCCTGTCCTTTATACTATCCAATCCTCTATCGTATCCTCTATCCTATCCTATCCTCTATTCTATCCTATCCCCTACAATATCGTATCCTCTATCATATCCTATCCTCTTTCCCATAATATCATCTATTCTATCCTATACTCTATCCTATCCTATCCTCTATCCTATCCTATCCTCTATCCGATCCTATCCTCAACCCTATCCTATCCTTTATCTCATCCTATCCTCTATCCTATCCTATCCTCTATCCTATCCTATCCTCTATCCTATCCTATCCACTATACTATCCTATCCTCTATCCTATCCTGTCCTCTATCCTATCATATCGCCTATCATATCGTATCCTCTATCCTATCCTATCCTCTACTCTATAATAACCTCTATAATATCCTATTCTCTATCCTATCCTATCCTCTATCCTATCCTATCCTCTACTCTATAATATCCTCTATAATATCCTATTCTCTATCCTATCCTATCCTCTATCCTATCCTATCCTCTATCCTATCCTATCCTCAATCCTATCCTTTCCTTTATCTCATCCTATCCTCTATGCTATCTATCCTCTATCCTATCCTATCCTCCATCCTATCCTATCCACTATACTATCCTATCCTGTCCTCTATCCTATCATATCGCCTATCATATCGTATCCTCTATCCTATCCTATCCTCTATCCTATCCTATCCTCTATCCTATCCTATCCTCTTTCCTATCCTATCCTCTATCCTACCCTATCCTCTATCCTATCCTGTCCTCTATATTATCCTATCCTCTATAATATCGTATCCTCTATCATATCCTATCCTCTTTCCTATAATATCATCTATCCTATCCTATTCTCAATCCTATCCTATCCTCTATCATATCCAATCCCCTATCCTATCCTCTATCCTATCCAATCCCCTATCCTATCCTCTGTCCTATCGTCTATCCTATCCTATCCTCTATACTATACTATCCTCTATCCTATCCTATCCCCTATACTATCCTATCCTAGCCACTATCCTATCCTATCCTCAATCCTATCCTATCCTCTATCCTATCCTATCCTCTATCCTATCCTATCCTCTATAATATCGTATCCTCTATCATATCCTATCCTCTTTCCCATAATATCATCTATTCTATCCTATACTCTATCCTATCCTATCCTCTATCCTATCTTATCCTCAATCCTATTCTATCCTCTATCCTATCCTATCCTCTATCCTATCCTCTCCTCTATCATATCCTATCCTCTTTCCTATAATATCATCTATCCTATTCTATCCTCTATCCTATCCTATCCTCTATAATATCGTATCCTCTATCCTATAATATCATCTATCCTATCCTATCCTCTATACTATACTATCCTCTATCCTATCCTATCCCCTATACTATCCTATCCTATCCTCAAACCTATCCTATCCTCTATCCTATCCTGTCCTTTATACTATCCAATCCTCTATCGTATCCTCTATCCTATCCTATCCTCTATTCTATCCTATCCCCTACAATATCGTATCCTCTATCATATCCTATCCTCTTTCCCATAATATCATCTATTCTATCCTATACTCTATCCTATCCTATCCTCTATCCTATCCTATCCTCTATCCTATCCTATCCTCTTTCCTATCCTATCCTCTATCCTACCCTATCCTCTATCCTATCCTGTCCTCTATATTATCCTATCCTCTATAATATCGTATCCTCTATCATATCCTATCCTCTTTCCTATAATATCATCTATCCTATCCTATTCTCAATCCTATCCTATCCTCTATCATATCCAATCCCCTATCCTATCCTCTATCCTATCCAATCCCCTATCCTATCCTCTGTCCTATCGTCTATCCTATCCTATCCTCTATACTATACTATCCTCTATCCTATCCTATCCCCTATACTATCCTATCCTATCCACTATCCTATCCTATCCTCAATCCTATCTTATCCTCTATCCTATCCTGTCCTTTATACTATCCAATCCTCTATCGTATCCTCTATCCTATCCTATCCTCTATCCTATCCTATCCTCTACAATATCGTATCCTCTATCATATCCTATCCTCCTTCCCATAATATCATCTATTCTATCCTATCCTCTATCCTATCCTATCCTCTATCCTATCCTATCCTCTATCCTATCCTATCCTATCCTCTATACTATACTATCCTCTATCCTATCCTATCCCCTATACTATCCGATCCTATCCACTATCCTATCTTATCCTCAATCCTATTCTATCCTCAATCCTATCCTATCCTCTATCCTATCCTATCCTCTATCCTATCCTATCCTCTATAATATCGTATCCTCTATCATATCCTATCCTCTTTCCTATAATATCATCTATCGTATCGTATCTTCTATGCTATCCTCTCCTCTATAATATCGTATCATCTATCCTATAATATCATCTATCCTATCCTATTCTCTATCCTATCCTATCCTGTATCCTATCTTATCCTCAATCCTACTCTATACTCTATCCTATCCTATCCTCTATCCTATCCTATTCTCCATCCTATCCTATCCACTATCCTATCCAATCCCCTAACCTATTCTCTATCAGATCCTATCCTCTTTCCTATAATATCATCTATCCTATCCTATCCTCTATCCTATCCTATCCTCTATCCTATCCTCTCCTCTATCATATCCTATCCTCTTTCCTATAATATCATCTATCCTATTCTATCCTCTATCCTATCCTATCCTCTATAATATCGTATCCTCTATCCTATAATATCATCTATCCTATCCTATCCTCTATACTATACTATCCTCTATCCTATCCTATCCCCTATACTATCCTATCCTATCCTCAAACCTATCCTATCCTCTATCCTATCCTGTCCTTTATACTATCCAATCCTCTATCGTATCCTCTATCCTATCCTATCCTCTATTCTATCCTATCCCCTACAATATCGTATCCTCTATCATATCCTATCCTCTTTCCCATAATATCATCTATTCTATCCTATACTCTATCCTATCCTATCCTCTATCCTATCCTATCCTCTATCCTATCCAATTCTCTATCCTATCCTATCCTCTATCCTATCTTATCCTCAATCCTATTCTATACTTTTCCTATCCTATTCTCTATCCTATCCTATCCTCTAACCTATCTTATCCTCAATCCTATTCTATCATCTATCTTATCCTATCATCTATCCTATCCTATCCTCAATCCTATCCTATCCTCTATCCTATCCAATCCCCTATCCTATCCTCTGTTCTATCCTCTATCTTATCCTATCCTCTATTCTATCCTATCCTCAATCCTATCCTATCCTCTATTCTATCCAATCCCCTATCCCATCTTCTGTTCTATCCTCTATCCTATCCTATCCTCTATCCTATCCTATCCTCTATAATACCGTATCCTCTATGATACCCTATCCTCTTTCCAATAATATTATCTATCCTGTCCTATCCTCTATCCTATCCTATCCTCTATCCTATCCTCTCCTCTATCATATTCTATCCTCTTTCCTATAATATCATCTATCCTATTCTATCCTCTATCCTATCCTATCCTCTATAATATCGTATCCTCTATCCTATAATATCATCTATCCTATCCTATCCTCTACAATATCGTAACCTCTACCATATCCTATCCTCTTTCCCATAATATCATCTATCCTATCCTATTCTCTATCCTATCCTATCCTCTATAATATCGTATCCTCTATCCTATAATATCCTCTATCCTATCCTATCCTCTATCCTATCCTATCATCTATCCTATCCTATCATCTATCCTATCCTATCCTCTTTACTATCCTATCCTCTATCCTATCTTATCCTCAATCCTATTCTATCCTCTATCCTATCCTATCCTCTATCCTATCCTATCATCTATCCTATCCTATCATCTATCCTATCGTATCCTCTTTACTATCCTATCCTCTTTCCTATCCTATCCTCTATCCTATCCTATCCTGTATCCTATCCTATCCTCTATCCTATCCTATCTCCTCTATCGTCTCCTGTCCTCTATCGTCTCCTGTCCTCCATCCTATCCTATCCTCTATCCTATCCTATCCTCTATCCTATCCTATCCTCTATCCTATCCTTTCCTCGATCCTATCCTATCCTCTTTCCTATAATATCATCTATCCTATTCTATCCTCTATCCTATCGTATCCTCTATAATATCGTATCCTCTATCCTATAATATCATCTATCCTATCCTATCCTTTACAATATCGTATCCTCTACCATATCCTATCCTCTTTCCCATAATATCATCTATCCTATCCTATTCTCTATCCTATCCTATCCTCTATCCTATCTTATCCTCAATCCTATTCTATCCTCTATCCTATCCTATCCTCTATCCTATCCTATCCTCTATCCTATCCTATTCTCTATCCTATCCTATCCTCTATCCTATCTTATCCTCAATCCTATTCTATACTTTTCCTATCCTATTCTCTATCCTATCCTATCCTCTAACCTATCTTATCCTCAATCCTATTCTATCCTCTATCTTATCCTATCATCTATCCTATCCTATCCTCAATCCTATCCTATCCTCTATCCTATCCAATCCCCTATCCTATCCTCTCTTCTATCCTCTATCTTATCCTATCCTCTATCCTATCCTATCCTCAATCCTATCCTGTGCTCTATTCTATCCAATCCCCTATCCCATCCTCTGTTCCATCCTCTATCCTATCCTATCCTCTATACTATACTATCCTCTATCCTATCCTATCCCCTATCCTATCCTATCCTATCAACTATCCTATCTTATCCTCAATCCTATTCTATCCCCAATCCTATCCTATCCTCTATCCTATCCTATCCTCTATAATATCGTATCCTCTATCATATCCTATCCTCTTTCCTATAATATCATCTATCGTATCGTATCTTCTATGCTATCCTATCCTCTATAATATCGTATCATCTATCCTATAATATCATCTATCATATCCTATTCTCTATCCTATCGTATCCTGTATCCTACCTTATCCTCAATCCTACTCTATACTCTATCCTATCCTATCCTCTATCCTATCCTATTCTCTATCCTATCCTATCCTCTATCCTATCCAATCCCGTATCCTATTCTCTATCCTATCCTATTCTCTATCCTATCTTATCCTCTATCCTATCCTATCCTCTATACTATCCTATCCTCTATAATATCGTATCCTCTATCATATCCTATCCCCTTTCCTATAATATCATCTATCCTATCCTATTGTCTATCCTATCCTATCCTACCCTCTATCCTATCCTATCCTCTATCCTATCCTATCCTCTATCCTATCCTTTCCTCGATCCTATCCTATCCTCTTTCCTATAATATCATCTATCCTATTCTATCCTCTATCCTATCGTATCCTCTATAATATCGTATCCTCTATCCTATAATATCATCTATCCTATCCTATATTCTTTACTATCCTATCCTCTATCCTATCTTATCCTCAATCCTATTCTATCCTCTATCCTATCCTATCCTCTATCCTATCCTATCATCTATCCTATCCTATCCTCTTTACTATCCTATCCTCTTTCCTATCCTATCCTCTATCCTATCCTATCCTGTATCCTATCCTATCCTCTATCCTATCCTATCCTGTATCCTATCCTATCCTCTATCGTCTCCTGTCCTCCATCCTATCCTATCCTCTATCCTATCCTATCCTCTATCCTATCCTATCCTGTATCCTATCCTATCCTCTATCCTATCCTCTCTCCTCTATCGTCTCCTGTCCTCTATCGTCTCCTGTCCTCCATCCTATCCTATCCTCTATCCTATCCTATAATCTATCCTCTCCTATCCTCTATCCTATTCTTTCCTCTATCCTATCCTATCCTCTATTCTATCGTATCCTCTATCCTATCCTATCGTCTGTCCTATAATATCCTCTATCCTATCCAATCCTCTATCCTATCCTCTATCCTATCCTCTATCCTATCCAATCATCTATCGTATCATATCCTATATCCTACCGTATCCTCTATCCTATCCCATCCTCAATCCTATCCTATCCTCTATCCTATCCAATCCTCTATCCTATCCTATCCTATACTCTATCCTATCCAATCCTCTATCCTATCCCATCCTCTATCGTATCCTATCCTCTATCCTATCCAATCCTATATGCCATAATATCCTCTATCCTTTCCTATCCTCTATCCTATCCTATCCTCTATCCTATCCCATCCTCTATCATATCCCTTCCTCTATCCTATAATATACTCTATCCTATCCTATCCTCTATAATATCGTATCCTCTACCATATCCTATCCTCTTTCCTATAATATCATCTTTCCTATCCTATCCTGTATCCTATTCTATCCTCTATAATATCGTATCCTCTATCATATTCTATCCTCTATCCTATAATATAATCCATCCCTTCCAATCCCCTATCTTACCCTCTATCCTGTCCTATCCTCTATCCTATCCTATCCTGTATACTATCCAATCCTCTATCGTATCCTCTATCCTATCCTAACCTCTATCCTATCCTATCCTATCCTCTACAATATCCTATCCTCTATCCTATCCTAATCTCTATCCTATCCTATCCTCTATCCTATAATATCGTCTATCGTATGATATAATCTATCCTATCCAATCCCCTATCCTATTCTCTATCCTCTCCTATCCTCTATCCTATCCTATCCTCATTCCTATCCTATCGTGTATCCTATCCCATCCTCAAATCCTATCCTATCCTCTATCCTATTCTATCCTCTATACTATCCTATCATCTATCCTATCCTATCCTCTATAATATCGTATCCTCTATCATATCCTATCATCTTTCCTATAATATCCTCTATCCTATCCTATCCTCCATCGTCTCCTATCCTCTATCATATCCAATCCCCTATCCTATCCTCTATCCTATGCAATCCACTATCCTATCCTGTTCTCTATCATATCCTCTGTCCTATCCCATCCTCTATCCTATCGAATCCTCTATCCTATCCTATCCTCTATAATATCGTATCCTATATCCTATAATATCATCTATCCTATCCTATTCTCTATCCTATCCTATCCTATCCACTATCCTAACCTATCCTCAATACTATCCTATCCTCTATCCTATCCTATCCTTTATACTATCCAATCTTCTATCGTATCGTCTATCCTATACTAACCTATATCCTCTCCTATCCTCTACAATATCGTATCCTCTATCATATCCTATCGTCTTTCCCATAATATCATCTATCGTATCGTATCTTCTATGCTATCCTATCCTCTATAATATCGTATCATCTATCCTATAATATCATCTATCCTATCCTATTCTCTGTCCTATCCGATCCTGTATCCTAGCTTATCCTCAATCCTACTCCATACTCTATCCTATCCTATCCTCTATCCTATCCTATTCTCTATCCTATCCTATCCTCTATCCTATCCAATCCCCTATCCTATTCTCTATCCTATCCTATTCTCTATCCTATCTTATCCTCCATCCTATCCTATCCTCTATCCTATCCTATCCTCTATAATATCGTATCCTCTATCATTTCCTATCCCCTTTCCTATAATATCATCTATCCTATCCTATTCTCTATCCTATCCTATCCTATCCTCTATCCTATCTTATCCTCAATCCTATTCTATCCTCTATCCTATCCTATCCTCTATCCTATCTTATCATCTATCCTATCCTATCCTCTATCCTATCTTATCATCTATCCTATCCTATCCTCTATCCTATACAATCCCCTATAATATTCTCTATTCTATCCTTTCCTCTATCCTATCTTATGCTCAATCCTATTCTATCCTCTATCCTATCCTATCCTCTAACCTATCCTATCGTCAATCCTATCCTATCCTCTATCCTATCCAATCCCCTATCCTATCCTCTGTCCTATCATCTATCCTATCCTATTCTATATCCTAATCTATCCTCTATCCTATTCTATCCACTATCCTATCCTGTCCTCAATCCTATAATATCATCTATCCTATCCTATTCTGTATCCTATGCTATCCTATCCTCCATCGTATCCCATCCTCAATCCTATCCTATCCTCAATCCTATCCTATCCTCTATCCTATCCAATCTCCTATCCTATCCTCTATTGTATCCTATCCTATATCCTATCCTCTATCCTATCCTATCCTCTATCCTACCCAATCCCCTATTGTATCCTCTATCGTATCCTATCCTGTATCCTATCCAATCCCCTATACTATCCTCTATCCTATCCAATCCCCTATCCTATCCTCTATCGTATTCTATCCCATACCCTATCCTCTATCCTATCCAATCCCCTATCCTATCCTCTATCATATCCTATCCGATCCTCTATCCTATCCTATCCTCTATAATATCCTATCCTCTATCCTCTCCTATCCTCTATCCTATCCTATCCTCTATCCTATCCTTTATCCTATCCTATCCTCTACCCTATCCTATCCTCTATCATATCCTGTCCTCTACTCTATCCTATCATCTATTTTATAATATCCTCTATCCTATTCAATCCTCTATCCTATCTTGTCCTCTATCCTAACCTATCCAACCCTCTATCCTATCCTATGCTCTATCCTATCCTATATCCTATCATCTATCCACTCAAATCCTCTATCGTATCCTATCCTCTATCCTATCCTATCCTATATCCTATAATATCCTATATTATATCCTATACTCTATCCTATCCTATCCACTATCGTATCCTATCCTCTATCCTATCCAATCCTATATGCCATAATATCCTCTATCCTTTCCTATCCTCTATCCTATCCTATCCTCTATACTATCCTATCCTCTATCCTATCTTATCCTCTATCCTATCGTATCCTCTATCCTATCCCTTACTGTATCCTATCCTACCCTCTGTCCTATCCTATCCTCTATCCTATCCTATCCTCTATCCTATAATGTCCTCTATCCTATCTTATCCCCTATCCTATCCTGTATCCTATCCAATCCCCTATCCTATCCTCTATCCTATCCACTATTCTATCAAATCCTCTATCCTATCCTCTATCCTATCTTATCCACTATGCTATAATATCCCCTATCCTATCCTATACTCTATCCAATCCTATCCTCTGTCCTATCCAATCCTCAATCCTATCCTATCCTCTATCCTATCCTGTACTCTATAATATCCTATCCTCTTTCCTATAATATCATCTATCCTATCCTATCCTCTATCCTATCCTATCCTCTATCATATCCTATCCTCTTTCCTACAATATCATCTATCCTCTCCTATCCTCTATCCTATCCTATCCTCTATAATATCGTATCCTCTATCCTTTGATGTCATCTATCCTATCCTATTCTCTATCCTATCCTATCCTATGCTCATTCCTATACTATCCTCTATCCTATCCTATCCTTTATACTATCCAATCCTCTATCGTATCCTCTATCCTATCCTAACCTCTATCCTATCCTATCCTCTACAATATCGTATCCTCTATCATATCCTATCCTCTTTCCCATAATATCATCTATCCTATCCTATCCACTATCCTATCCTATCCTCTATAATATCGTATCCTCTATCATAGCCTATCCTCTTTCCTATAATATCATCTACCCTATCCTATCCTCTATCCTATTCTATCCTCTAGAATATCGTATCCACTGTCATATCCTATCCTCTGTCCTATAATATCATCTACCCTATCCAATCCTCTATCCTATCCTATCGTCTATCGTATCCTATCCTCTATCCTATCCAATCCCCTGTCCTATCCTCTATCCTGTCCTATCCTCTATCCTATCCTATACCCAATCCTATCCTATCCTCTATGCTATCCTATCCTCTATCCTATCCTATCCTCTATAATATCGTATCCACTGTCATATCCTATCCTCTTTCCTATAATATCATCTACCCTATCCTATTCTCTATCCTATCCAATCCTCTATCCTATCCTATCGTCTATCGTATTCTATCCTCTATCCTATTCAATCCCCTATCCTATTCTCTATCCTGTCCTATCCTCTATCCTATCCTATACCCAATCCTATCCTCTGTCCTATCCTATCCTCTATCCTATCCTATCCTATCCTCTATCCTATCCTATCCTCTATCCTATAATATCCTCTATCCTATCCTATTCTCTATCCTATCCAATCCCCTATCCTGTCCTCTATCCTATCCTATCCTGTATCCTATCCAATTCCCTATCCTATCCTATCCTCTATCCGATTCTATCCTCCATCCTATCCTATCCTCTATCCTATCCTATCCCCTATCCTATCCTATTCAATCCCCTAACCTATCCTCTATCCAATCCTCTATCCTAACCTCTATCCTATCCTCCATCCTATCCTATCCTCAATCCTATCCTGTATCCTATCCTGTCCTCTATCCTATCCTATTCTCTATCCTATCCTATCATCTATCCTATCTTATCCTCAATCCTATTCTATACTTTTCCTATCCTATTCTCTATCCTATCCTATCCTCTAACCTATCTTATCCTCAATCCTATTCTATCCTCTATCTTATCCTATCAACTATCCTATCCTATCCTCAGTCCTATCCTATCCTCTATCCTATCCAATCCCCTATCCTATCATCTGTTCTATCCTCTATCTTATCCTATCCTCTATCCTATCCTATCCTCAATCCTATCCTATCCTCAATCCTATCCAATCCCTTATCCCATCCTCTGTTCTATCCTCTATCCTATCCTGTCCTCTATACTATACTATCCTCTATCCTATCCTATCCCCTATACTATCCTATTCTATCCACTATCCTATCTTATCCTCAATCCTATTCTATCCTCAATCCTATCCTATCCTCTATCCTATCCAATCCCCTATCCTATTCTCTATCCTATCTTATCCTCTATCCTATCCTATCCTCTATCCTATCCTATCATCTATAATATCGTATCCTCTATCATTTCCTGTCCCCTTTCCTATAATATCATCTATCCTATCCTATTCTCTATCCTATCCTATCCTATCCTATCCTCTATCCTATCTTATCCTCAATCCTATTCTATCCTCTATCCTATCCTATCCTCTATCCTATCTTATCATCTATCCTATCCTAGCCTCTATCCTATACAATCCCCTATCCTATTCTCTATTTTATCCTTTCCTCTATCCTATCTTATGCTCAATCCTATTCTATCCTCTATCCTATCCTATCCTCTATCCTATCCTATCGTCAATCCTATAATATCCTCTATCCTATCCAATCCCCTATCCTATCCTCTGTCCTATCATCTATCCTATCCTATTCTCTATCCTAATCTATCCTCTATCCTATTCTATCCTCTATCCTATCCTCAATCCTATCCTATCCTCTATACTATCTCTAACTTAACCTATCGTATATCCTATTCTATCCACTATCCTATCCTGTCCTCAATCCTATAATATCATCTATCCTATACTATTCTGTATCCTATGCTATCCTATCCTCCATCGTATCCCATCCTCTATCCTATAATATCCTCTATCCTATCCTATCCTCTATCGTATCCTATCCTCTATCCTATCCTATCCTCTATCATATCCTGGTCTCTACCCTATCCTATCATCTATTATATAATATCCTCTATCCTATCCAATCCTCTATCCTATCATATCCTATCCGATCCTCTATCCTACCGTATCCTGTATCCTATCCCATCCTCAATCCTATCCTATCCTCTATCCTATCCAATCCTCTATCCTATCCTTATCCTATACTCTATCCTATCCAATCCACAATCCTATCCCATCCTCTATCGTATCATATCCTCTATCCTATCCAATCCTATATGCCATAATATCCTCTATCCTATCCTAGCCTCTATCCTATCCTATCCTCTATCCTATTCTATCCTCTATCCTATCCTATCCTCTATCCTATCGTATCCTCTATCCTATCCCATACTGTATCCTATCCTACCCTCTGTCCTATCCTATCCTCTATCCTATCCTATCCTGTATCCTATAATGTCCTCTATCCTATCTTATCCCCTATCCTATCCTGTATCCTATCCAATCCCCTATCCTATCCTCTATTCTATCCACTATTCTATCAAATCCTCTATCCTATCCTCTATCCTATAATATCATCTATCCTATAATATCATCTATCCTATCGTATCCTCTATCCTATCTCCATCCTCTATCCTATCCTATCCTCAATCCTATCCCATACTGTATCCTATCCTACCCTCTGTCCTATCCTATCCTCTATCCTATCCTATCCTCTATCATATCCTGGTGTCTACCCTATCCTATCATCTATTATATAATATCCTCTATCCTATCCAATCCTCTATCCTATCTTATCCTCTATCCTATCCTATCCAACCCTCTATCCTATCCTATCCTCTATCCTATCCAATCCTCTATCCTATCCTATATCCTATCATCTATCCACTCCCATCCTCTATCGTATCGTATCCTCTATCCTATCCTATCCTATATATTATAATATCCTCTATCCTATCCTATACTCTATCCTATACTATCCTCTATCCTGTCCTATCCTCTATCCTATCCCATCCTCTATCGTATCCAATCCTCTATCCTATCCCATCCTATATGCCATAATTTCCTCTATCCTATCCTATCCTCTATTCTATCCTATCCTCTATCCTATCATATCCTCTATCCTATCGTATCCTCTATCCTATCCTATCGTCTGTCCTATAATATCCTCTATCCTATCCAATCCTCTATCCTATCCTCTATCCTATCCTCTATCCTATCCTCTATCCTATCCAATCATCTATCCTATCATATCCTCTATCCTACCGTATCCTCTATCCTATCCCATCCTCAATTCTATCCTATCCTCTATCCTATCCAATCCTCTATCCTATCCTATCCTATACTCTATCCTATCCAATCCTCTATCCTATCCCATCCACTATCGTATCCTATCCTCTATCCTATCCAATCCTATATGCCATAATATCCTCTATCCTTTCCTATCCTCTATCCTATCCTATCCTCTATCCTATCCTATCCTCTATACTATCCTATCCTCTATCCTATCTTATCCTCTATCCTATCGTATCCTCTATCCTATCCCATACTGTATCCTATCCTACCCTCTGTCCTATCCTATCCTCTATCCTATCCCATCCTCTATCCTATAATGACCTCTATCCTATCTTATCCCCTATCCTATCCTGTATCCTATCCAATCCCCTATCCTATCCTCTATCCTATCCACTATTCTATCAAATCCTCTATCCTATCCTCTATCCTATCTTATCCACTATCCTATAATATCCCCTATCCTATCCTATCCTCTATCGTATCCTATCCTCTATCCTATCCCATCCCCTATCCTATCCTATCCTCTATCCTATCCTATGATCTATCCTATCCTCTATCCTATCCTGTCCTCTATCCTTTCCTATCCTCTATCCTATCCCATCCTCTATCCTATCCTATCCTCTATCCTATCCTATCCTCTATCCTGTCGTATCCTCTATCCTATCAAATCTCCTATCCTATTCTCTATCCTATCGTATCCTCGATCCTATCCAATCCTCTATCGTATCCTCTATCATATCCTATCCTCTATCCTATAATATCATCTATCCGTTCATATTCTCTATCCAATCCAATCCTCTATCCTATCCTCAATCCTATCCTCTATCCTATCCTCTATCCTATCCTATTCTCTATCCTATCCTGTCCTCTATCCTATCCTGTCCTCTATAATAACCGTATAATCTATCATATCCTATCCTCTATCCTATAATATCATCTATCCGTTCATATTCTCTATCCAATCCTATCCTCTATCCTATCCACAATCCTATCCTTTCCTTTATACTATCCTATCCTCCATCCTATCCTATCCTCTAACCTATTCTATCCTATATCCTACCGTATCCTCTATCCTATCCTATCCACTATCCTATGCAATCCTCTATCCTTCATCTATCCTACCGTATCCTCTATCCTATCCAATCCTCTATCGTATCCTCTATCTATCCTATCCTATCCTCTATAATAACAGTATACTCTATCATATCCTATCCTCTATCCTATAATATCATCTATCCGTTCCTATTCTCTATCCTATCCTATCATCTATCCTATCCTCTATCCTATCCTATTCTCTATCCTATCCTATCCTCTATCCTACCCTATCAACTATCCTATGCAATAGTCTATCCTAAATCTATCCTATCGCATCCTCTATCCTATCTTAACCTCTATCCTATCCTCTATCCTATCCTATACTCTATCCTATCCTCTATCCTACCGTATCCTCTATCCTATCCAATCCTCTATCGTATCCTCTATCTATCCTATCCTATCCTCTATAATAACAGTATACTCTATCATATCCTATCCTCTATCCTATAATATCATCTATCCGTTCCTATTCTCTATCCTATCCTATCATCTATCCTATCCTCTATCCTATCCTATCCTCTATCCTATCCTCTCCTCTATCCTATTCTATACTCTATCCTATCCTCTATCCTATCCTCTATCCTCTCCTCTATCCTATCCTCTATCCTATCCAATCCTCTATCGTATCCTCTATCCTATCCTATCCTCTACCCTATCCTATCCTCTATCCTATCGTATCGTCTATCCTATCCTATCTTCTATCTTATACGATCCTCTATCCTATCCTATCCTTTCCTCTATCCTATCCGATCCTCAATCCTATCCTATCCTCTATCCTATCCTATCCTCAATCCTATCCTATCCTCTATCCTATCCTATCCTCTATCCTATCCTATACTCTATCCTATCCTCTATCCTACCGTATCCTCTATCCTATCCAATCCTCTATCGTATCCTCTATCTATCCTATCCTATCCTCTATAATAACAGTATACTCTATCATATCCTATCCTCTATCCTATAATATCATCTATCCGTTCCTATTCTCTATCCTATCCTATCATCTATCCTATCCTCTATCCTATCCTATACTCTATCCTATCCAATCCTCTATCCTATCCCATCCACTATCGTATCCTATCCTCTATCCTATCCAATCCTATATGCCATAATATCCTCTATCCTTTCCTATCCTCTATCCTATCCTATCCTCTATCCTATCCTATCCTCTATACTATCCTATCCTCTATCCTATCTTATCCTCTATCCTATCGTATCCTCTATCCTATCCCATACTGTATCCTATCCTACCCTCTGTCCTATCCTATCCTCTATCCTATCCTATCCTCTATCCTATAATGACCTCTATCCTATCTTATCCCCTATCCTATCCTGTATCCTATCCAATCCCCTATCCTATCCTCTATCCTATCCACTATTCTATCAAATCCTCTATCCTATCCTCTATCCTATCTTATCCACTATCCTATAATATCCCCTATCCTATCCTATCCTCTATCGTATCCTATCCTCTATCCTATCCCATCCCCTATCCTATCCTATCCTCTATCCTATCCTATGATCTATCCTATCCTCTATCCTATCCTGTCCTCTATCCTTTCCTATCCTCTATCCTATCCCATCCTCTATCCTATCCTATCCTCTATCCTATCCTATCCTCTATCCTGTCGTATCCTCTATCCTATCAAATCTCCTATCCTATTCTCTATCCTATCGTATCCTCGATCCTATCCAATCCTCTATCGTATCCTCTATCATATCCTATCCTCTATCCTATAATATCATCTATCCGTTCATATTCTCTATCCAATCCAATCCTCTATCCTATCCTCAATCCTATCCTCTATCCTATAATCTATCCTATCCTATTCTCTATCCTATCCTGTCCTCTATAATAACCGTATAATCTATCATATCCTATCCTCTATCCTATAATATCATCTATCCGTTCATATTCTCTATCCAATCCAATCCTCTATCCTATCCTCAATCCAATCCTCTATCGTATCATCTATCATATCCTATCCTCTTTCCTATAATATCATCTACCCTATCCTATTCTCTATCCTATCCAATCCTCTATCCAATCCTATCGTCTATCGTATCCTATCCTCTATCCTATCCAATCCCCTGTCCTATCCTCTATCCTATCCTATCCTCAATCCTATCCTATCCTCTATCCTATCCTATCCTCTATCCTATTCTATACTCTATCCTATCCAATGCACTATCCTATCCTATCCTCTATCCTATCCTATCCTCTATCCTCTCCTATCCTCTATCCTATCCTATCCTCAATCCTATACCATCCTCTATCCTATCCTATCCTCTATCCTATCCTATCCTCAATCCTATCCCATCCTCTATCCTATCCTATCCTCTATCCTATCCTATCCTATCCTCTATCCTATCCTATCCTCAATCCTATCCCATCCTCTATCCTATCCTATCCTCTATCCTATCCTATCCTATCCTCTATCCTATCCTATCCTCAATCCTATCCTATCCTATATCCTATCCTATCCTCTATCCTATTCTATACTCTATTCTTACCTATCCGCTATCCTATCCTATCCTCTACCCTATCCTGTCCTCTATCCTATCCTATCCTCTATCGTATCCAATCCTATATCCTATACTCTATCCTATCCTATCCTGTATCCTATCCTATCTTCTGTCCTATCCTTTCCTCTATCCTATCCTATCATCTATCGTATCCTATCCTCTATCCTATCCCATCCCCTATCCTATCCTATCCTCTATCCTATCCTATGATCTATCCTATCCTCTATCCTATCCTGTCCTCTATCCTTTCCTATCCTCTATCCTATCCCATCCTCTATCCTATCCTATCCTCTATCCTATCCTATACTCTATCCTATCATATCATCTATCCTATCCTATCCTCTATCCTATCCTATCCTCTATCCTATCCAATCCTCTATCGTATCCTCTATCCTATCCTATCCTCTATCCTATCCTATCCTCAATCCTATGATATCCTCTATCGTATCCCATCCTCCATCGTATCCTCTATTCTATCCTATCCTCTATCCTATCCAATCCTCTATCGTATCCTCTATCCAACCCCTATTCAATCCTATGATATCCTCTATCGTATCCTCTATCCTATCCTATCCTCTATCCTATCGTATCCTCTATAATAACCGTATACTCTATCATATCCTATTCTCTATCCTATAATATCATATATACTATCCTATCCTCTATCCTATCCTATCCTCTATCCTGTCGTATACTCTATCCTATCAAATCCCCTATCCTATTCTCTATCCTATCGTATCCTCTATCCTATCCAATCCTCTATCGTATCATCTATCATATCCTATCCTCTTTCCTATAATATCATCTACCCTATCCTATTCTCTATCCTATCCAATCCTCTATCCTATCCTATCGTCTATCGTATCCTATCCTCTATCCTATCCAATCCCCTGTCCTATCCTCTATCCTGTCCTATCCTCTATCCTATCCTATACCCAATCCTATCCTATCCTCTATGCTATCCTATCCTCTATCCTATCCTATCCTCTATAATATCGTATCCACTGTCATATCCTATCCTCTTTCCTATAATATCATCTACCCTATCCTATTCTCTATCCTATCCAATCCTCTATCCTATCCTATCGTCTATCGTATCCTATCCTCTATCCTATTCAATCCCCTATCCTATCCTCTATCCTGTCCTATCCTCTATCCTATCCTATCCTCAATCCTATCCCATCCTCTATCCTATCCTATCCTCTATCCTATCCTATCCTATCCTCTATCCTATCCTATCCTCAATCCTATCCTATCCTATATCCTATCCTATCCTCTATCCTATTCTATACTCTATTCTTACCTATCCGCTATCCTATCCTATCCTCTACCCTATCCTGTCCTCTATCCTATCCTATCCTCTATCGTATCCAATCCTATATCCTATACTCTATCCTATCCTATCCTGTATCCTATCCTATCTTCTGTCCTATCCTTTCCTCTATCCTATCCTATCCTCTATGCTATCCTATCCTCTATAATATTGTATCCTCTATCCTATAATATCATCTATCCTATCCTATTCTCTATCCTATCCTATCCTCTATAATATCGTATCCACTGTCATATCCTATCCTCTTTCCTATAATATCGTCTACCCTATCCTATCCTATCCTCTTTCCTATAATATCGTCTACCCTATCCTATTCTCTATCCTATCCAAAGATCTATCCTAACCTATCGTCTATCGTATCCTATCCTCTATCCTATCCAATCCCCAATCCTATCCTCTGTCCTATCCTATCCTCTATCCTATCCTATCCTATCCTCTATCCTATCCTATCCTCTATCCTATAATATCCTCTATCCTATCCTATTCTCTATCCTATCCAATCCCCTATGCTGTCCTCTATCCTATCCTATCCTGTATCCTATCCAATTCCCTATCCTATCCTCTATCCTATCCTATCCTCTATCCGATTCTATCCTCCATCCTATCCTATCCTCTATCCTATCCTATCCCCTATCCTATCCTATTCAATCCCCTAACCTATCCTCTATCCAATCCTCTATCCTAACCTCTATCCTATCCTCCAACCTATCCTATCCTCAATCCTATCCTGTATCCTATCCTATCCTGTATCCTATCCTATCCTCTATACTATACTATCCTCTATCCTATCCTATCCTCTATACTATCCTATCCACAATCCTATCCTATCCTCTATTATATCCTATACTGTATCCTATCGTATCCTCTATAATATCGTAAACTTCATCATATCCTATCCTCTATCCTAGAAGATCATCTATACTATCCTATTCTCTATCCTATCCTATCCCCAATCCTATCCTATCCTCTACGCTATCCTATCCTATCCTGTATCCTATCCTATCTTCTGTCCTATCCTATCCTCTATCCTATCCTATCCTCTATTCTATCCTATGCTCTATCCTATCCTATCCTCTATCGTATCCTATCCTCTATCCTATCCCATCCCCTATCCTATCCTATCCTCTATCCTATCCTATGATCTATCCTATCCTCTATCCTATCCTGTCCTCTATCCTTTCCTATCCTCTATCCTATCCCATCCTCTATCCTATCCTATCCTCTATCCTATCCTATACTCTATCCTATCCTATCATCTATCCTATAATATCCTCTATCCTATCCTATCCTCTATCCTATCCTATCCTCTATCCTATGCTCTATCCTCAATCCTATCCTCTATCCTATCCTATCCTCTATCCTATCCAATCCTCTATCGTATCCTCTATCCTATCCTATCCTCTATCCTATCCTATCCTCAATCCTATGATATCCTATATCCTATCCTATCCTCAATCCTATCCCGTATCCTATCCTGTCCTCTATCCTATCCTATTCTCTATCCTATACTATCGTATATCCTACCCTATCCTCTATCCTATCCCATCCTCTATCCTATCCTATCATCTATCCTATCCTATCGTATACTCTATCCTATCGTATCCTCTATCCAATCCTATCCTCTATCCTATCCAATCCTCTATCGCATCCTCTATCCTATCCTATCCTCAATCTTATCCTATCCCCTATCCTATCCTGTCCTCTATCCTATCCTATCCTCTATCCTATCGTATCCTCTAACCTATCCTATCATCTATCCTGTCCTACCCTCTATCCTATCCTATCCTCTATCCTATCCTATCCTCTATCCTTTTCAATCCCCTATCCTATCCTCTATCCTACCCTATCCTGTATCCTATCCAATCCCCTATCCTATCCTCAATCCTATCCTTTCCTCTATCCTATCCTATCCTCTATCCTATAGTATCCTCTATCCTATCCCATCCTCTATCCTATCCTATACTCTACCCTATACTATCCTCTATCCTATCCTATCCTCTATCCTATCCTATCCTCTATCCTATCGTGTACTCCGTCCTATCCTATCCTATCCTCTATCCTATCCTTTCCTCAATCCTATCCCATCCTCTACCCTATCCTATCCTCTATCCTATCCTATCCTCTATACTACCCTATCCTGTATCCTATCCAATCCCCTATCCTATCCTCTATCCTATCCCATCCTCTATCCTATACTATCATCTATCCTATCCTATCCTCTGTCCTATCCTATCTTCTGCCCTATAATATCCTCTATCCTATCCTATTCTCTATCCTATCCTATCCTTTATCCTATCCTATCCTCTACCCTATAATATCCTCTATAATATCCTATTCTCTATCGTATCCTATCCTCTATCCTATCCTATCCTGTATTCTATCCAAATTCTACCCTATCCTCTATCCTATCCTCTATCCTATCCTATCCTCTGTCCTATCCTATCCTCTATCCTATCCTATCCTCTATCCTATCCTATCCTCTATCCTATCATATCCTCTATACTATACTATCCTCTATCCTATCCTATCCCCGATACTATCCCATCCTATCCACTATCCTATCTTATCCTCCATCCTATTCTATCCTCAATCCTATCCTATCCTCTATCCTATCCTACCCTCTATAATATCCTATCCTCAATCCTATCCTATCCTGTTTCCTATTTCTGTCCTTTATACTATCCAATCCTCTATCGTATCCTCTATCCTATCCTATCCTCTATCCTATCCTATCCTCTACAATATCGTATCCTCTATCATATCCTATCCTCTTTCCCATAATATCATCTATTCTATCCTATTCTCTATCCTATCCTTTCCTCTATCCTATCTTATCCTCAATCCTATTCTATCCTCTATCCTATCCTATCCACTATCCTATCTTATCCTCAATCCTATTCTATACTCAATCCTATCCTATCCTCTATCCTATCCAATCCCCTATCCTATCCTCTATCCTATCCTATCCTGTATCCTATCCAATTCCCTATCCTATCCTCTATCCTATCCTATCCTCTATCCGATTCTATCCTCCATCCTATCCTATCCTCTATCCTATCCTATCCCCTATCCTATCCTAATCAATTCCCTAACCTATCCTCTATCCAATCCTCTATCCTAACCTCTATCCTATCCTCCACCCTATCCTATCCTCAATCCTATCCTGCATCCTATCCTGACCTCTATCCTATCCTATTCTCTATCCTATACTATCCTATATCCTACCCTATCCTCTATCCTATCCCATCCTCTATCCTATCCTATCATCTATCCTATCCTATCCTATACTCTATCCTATCGTATCCTCTATCCAATCCTATCCTCTATCCTATCCAATCCTCTATCGCATCCTCTATCCTATCCTATCCTCAATCTTATCCTATCCCCTATCCTATCCTATCCTCTATCCTATCCTATCCTCTATCCTATTCTATCCTGTATTCTATCCAAATTCTACCCTATCCTCTATCCTATCCTATCCTCTATCCTATCCTCTATCCTATCCTGTATCCTATCCTATCCTCTGTACTATCCTATCCTCTATCCTATGCTATCCTCTATCCTATCCTATCCTCTATCCTATCCTATCCTATATACTATACTATCCTCTATCCTATCCTATCCTCTATCCTATCCTATCCTCTATCGGATCCTATCCTCAATCCTATCCTATCCTCTATCCAATCCTATCCTTTATCCTATCCTATCCTCTATCCTATCCTCTCTCCTCAATCCTATCCTCTATCCTATCCTATCCTGTATCCTATCTGTATCCTCAATCCTATCCTCTATCCTATCCTACCCTATCCTCTATCCTATCCTATCCTCTATCCTATCCTATCCTCTAGCCTCTATCCTATCCTATCCTCTATCCCATCCTCTATCCTATCCTATCCTCTATCCTATCCTATCCTCTATCTTATCCTATCCTATCCTATCCTCTATCCTATCCTATCCTATCCTCTATCCTATCCTATCCTCTATCCTATCCTATCCTCTATCCTATCCTATCCTCTATCCTATCCTATCCTCTATCCTACCTATCCTCTATCCTATCCTATCCTCTATCCTATCCTAACCTCTATCCAATCCTATCCTCTATCCTATCCTATCCTCAATCCTATCCTATCCTCTATCCTATCCTATCCTCTATCCTATCCTATCCTCTATCCTATCCTATCCTCTATCCTATCCTATCCTCTATCCTATCCTATCCTGTATCCTATCCTATCTTCTGTCCTATCCTATCCTCTATCCTATCCTATCCTCTATTCTATCCTAAGCTCTATCCTATCCTATCCTCTATCCTATCCTATCCTCTATCCTATCCTATCCTCTATCCTTTCCTCTATCCTATCCTATCCTCTATCCTATCCTATCCTCTATCCTATAGTATCCTCTATCCCATCGTATCATCTATCCTATCCTATTCTTTGTTCTATCCTATTTTCTATCCTACCCTACCCTCTATCCTATCCAATCCCCTATCTCATCCTCTATCCGATCTTATCCTATCCTCTATCCTATCCTCTATCCCCTCCACTATCCTATCGAATCCTCTATCATATCGTATCCACTATCCTATCCCACCCTCTATCCTATCCTATCCTCAATCCTATCCCATACTCTATCCTATCGTACCCCTGTCCAATCCTATCCTCTATCCTATCCTATAATCTATCCTATCGTATCCTCTATCCAATCCTATCCTCTATCCTATCCTATCCTCTATCCTATCCTATCCTCTATCCTATCCTATCCTCTATTCTATCATATGCTCTATCCTATCCTATCCTCTATCCTATCCTATCCTCTATCCTATCCTATCCTCTATCCTATCCTATCCTCTATCCTTTCCTCTATCCTATCCTATCCTCTATCCTATCCTATCCTCTATCCTATCGTATCCTATATCCTATAATATCCTCTATTCTGTCCTATACTCTATCCTATCCTATCCACTGTCCTATCCTATTTTCTATCCTATCCTATCCTCTATCCTATCCTGTCCTCTATCCTATCCTATCCTCTATCCTAACCTATCCTCAATCCTACCCTATACCCTATCCTATCCGATCCTCTAACCTATCCTATCATCTATCCTATCCTATCCTCTGTTTTATCCTATTTTCTATCCTATCCTATCCTCTATCCTATCCCATCCTCTATCGTATCCTATCCTCTATCCTATTCTATCCTGTATTCTATCCAAATTCTACCCTATCCTCTATCCTATCCTATCCTCTATCCTATCCTCTATCCTATCCTGTATCCTATCCTATCCTCTGTACTATCCTATCCTCTATCCTATCCTATCCTCTATCCTATCCTATCCTCTATCCTATCCTATCCTATATACTATACTATCCTCTATCCTATCCTATCCTCTATCCTATCCTATCCTCTATCGGATCCTATCCTCAATCCTATCCTATCCTCTATCCAATCCTATCCTTTATCCTATCCTATCCTCTATCCTATCCTCTCTCCTCAATCCTATCCTCTATCCTATCCTATCCTGTATCCTATCTGTATCCTCAATCCTATCCTCTATCCTATCCTACCCTATCCTCTATCCTATCCTATCCTCTATCCTATCCTATCCTCTATCCTCTACCCTATCCTATCCTCTATCCCATCCTCTATCCTATCCTATCCTCTATCCTATCCTATCCTCTATCTTATCCTATCCTATCCTATCCTCTATCCTATCCTATCCTATCCTCTATCCTACCCTATCCTCTATCCTATCCTATCCTCTATCCTATCCTATCCTCTATCCTATCCTATCCTCTATCCTATCCTATCCTCTATCCTATCCTATCCTCTATCCTATCCTATCCTCTATCCTATCCTATCCTATCCTCTATCCTATCCTATCCTCTATCCTATCCTATCCTCTATCCTACCTATCCTCTATCCTATCCTATCCTCTATCCTATCCTAACCTCTATCCAATCCTATCCTCTATCCTATCCTATCCTCAATCCTATCCTATCCTCTATCCTATCCTATCCTCTATCCTATCCTATCCTCTATCCTATCCTATCCTCTATCCTATCCTATCCTCTATCCTATCCTATCCTGTATCCTATCCTATCTTCTGTCCTATCCTATCCTCTATCCTATCCTATCTACTATTTTATCCTATGCTCTATCCTATCCTATCCTCTATCCTATCCTATCCTCTATCCTATCCTATCCTCTATCCTTTCCTCTATCCTATCCTACCCTCTATCCTATCCTATCCTCTATCCTATAGTATCCTCTATCCCATCGTATCATCTATCCTATCCTATTCTTTGTTCTATCCTATTTTCTATCCTACCCTACCCTCTATCCTATCCAATCCCCTATCTCATCCTCTATCCGATCTTATCCTATCCTCTATCCTATCCTCTATCCCCTCCACTATCCTATCGAATCCTCTATCATATCGTATCCACTATCCTATCCCACCCTCTATCCTATCCTATCCTCAATCCTATCCCATACTCTATCCTATCGTACCCCTGTCCAATCCTATCCTCTATCCTATCCTATAATCGATCCTATCGTATCCTCTATCCAATCCTATCCTCTATCCTATCCTATCCTCTATCCTATCCTATCCTCTATCCTATCCTATCCTCTATCCTATCCTATCCTCTATCCTATCCTATCCTCTATCCTATCCTATCCTCTATCCTATCCTATCCTGTATCCTATCCTATCTTCTGTCCTATCCTATCCTCTATCCTATCCTATCCTCTATTCTATCATATGCTCTATCCTATCCTATCCTCTATCCTATCCTATCCTCTATCCTATCCTATCCTCTATCCTATCCTATCCGCTATCCTTTCCTCTATCCTATCCTATCCTCTATCCTATCCTATCCTCTATCCTATCCTATCCTCTATCCTATCGTATCCTATATCCTATAATATCCTCTATTCTGTCCTATACTCTATCCTATCCTATCCACTGTCCTATCCTATTTTCTATCCTATCCTATCCTCTATCCTATCCTGTCCTCTATCCTATCCTATCCTCTATCCTAACCTATCCTCAATCCTACCCTATACCCTATCCTATCCGATCCTCTAACCTATCCTATCATCTATCCTATCCTATCCTCTGTTTTATCCTATTTTCTATCCTATCCTATCCTCTATCCTATCCCATCCTCTATCGTATCCTATCCTCTATCCTATCCTATCTACTATTATATCCTGTCCTGTATCCTGTCCTATACTCTATCCTATCCTGTCCTCTATCCTGTCCTATACTCTCTCCTACCCTATCCTCTATCCTATCCTATCCTCTATCCTATCCTGCCCTCTATCCTATCCTATCCTCTATCCTATAGTATCCTCTATCCCATCGTATCATCTATCCTATCCTATTCTTTGTTCTATCCTATTTTCTATCCTACCCTACCCTCTATCCTATCCAATCCCCTATCTCATCCTCTATCCGATCTTATCCTATCCTCTATCCTATCCTCTATCCCATCCACTATCCTATCGTATCCTCTATCATATCGTATCCACTATCCTATCCCACCCTCTATCCTATCCTATCCTCAATCCTATCCCATACTCTATCCTACCTATCCTCTATCCTATCCTATCCTCTATCCTATCCTATGCTCTATCCTATCCTATCCTCTATCCTATCCTATCCTCTATCCTTTCCTCTATCCTATCCTATCCTCTATCCTATCCTATCCTCTATCCTATCGTATCCTATATCCTATAATATCCTCTATCCTGTCCTATACTCTCTCCTATCCTATCCTCTATCCTATCCTATCCTCTATCCTATCCTGCCCTCTATCCTATCCTATCCTCTATCCTATAGTATCCTCTATCCCATCGTATCATCTATCCTATCCTATCCTATGTTTTATCCTATTTTCTATCCTATCCTATCCTCTATCCTATCCCATCCTCTATCGTATCCTATCCTCTATCCTATCCTATCTTCTATTCTATCCTGTCCTGTATCCTGTCCTATACTCTATCCTATCCTGTCCTCTATCCTGTCCTATACTCTCTCCTATCCTATCCTCTATCCTGTCCTACCCTCTATCCTATCCTATCCTCTATCCTTTTCAATCCCCTATCCTATCCTCTATACTACCCTATCCTGTATCCTATCCAATCCCCTATCCTATCCTCTATCCTATCCTATCCTCTATCCTATCCTATCCTCTATCCTTTCCTCTATCCTATCCTATCCTCTATCCTATCCTATCCTCTATCCTATCGTATCCTATATCCTATAATATCCTCTATTCTGTCCTATACTCTATCCTATCCTATCCACTGTCCTATCCTATTTTCTATCCTATCCTATCCTCTATCCTATCCTGTCCTCTATCCTATCCTATCCTCTATCCTAACCTATCCTCAATCCTACCCTATACCCTATCCTATCCGATCCTCTAACCTATCCTATCATCTATCCTATCCTATCCTCTGTTTTATCCTATTTTCTATCCTATCCTATCCTCTATCCTATCCCATCCTCTATCGTATCCTATCCTCTATCCTATCCTATCTACTATTATATCCTGTCCTGTATCCTGTCCTATACTCTATCCTATCCTGTCCCCTATCCTGTCCTATACTCTCTCCTACCCTATCCTCTATCCTATCCTATCCTCTATCCTATCCTGCCCTCTATCCTATCCTATCCTCTATCCTATAGTATCCTCTATCCCATCGTATCATCTATCCTATCCTATTCTTTGTTCTATCCTATTTTCTATCCTACCCTACCCTCTATCCTATCCAATCCCCTATCTCATCCTCTATCCGATCTTATCCTATCCTCTATCCTATCCTCTATCCCATCCACTATCCTATCGTATCCTCTATCATATCGTATCCACTATCCTATCCCACCCTCTATCCTATCCTATCCTCAATCCTATCCCATACTCTATCCTACCTATCCTCTATCCTATCCCATCCTCTATCCTATCCTATGCTCTATCCTATCCTATCCTCTATCCTATCCTATCCTCTATCCTATCCTATCCTCTATCCTTTCCTCTATCCTATCCTATCCTCTATCCTATCCTATCCTCTATCCTATCGTATCCTATATCCTATAATATCCTCTATCCTGTCCTATACTCTCTCCTATCCTATCCTCTATCCTATCCTATCCTCTATCCTATCCTGCCCTCTATCCTATCCTATCCTCTATCCTATAGTATCCTCTATCCCATCGTATCATCTATCCTATCCTATCCTATGTTTTATCCTATTTTCTATCCTATCCTATCCTCTATCCTATCCTATCCTCTATCCTCTATCCTATCCTATCCTCTATCCTATCCTATCCTCTATCCTATCCTATCCTCTATCCTATCCTATCCTCTATCCTCTATCCTATCCTATCCTCTATCCTATCCTATCCTCTATCCGATCCTCTATCCTATCCTATCCTCCATCCTATCCTCTATCCTATCCTCTATCCTATCCTCCTTCCTATCCTATCCTCTATCCTATCCTCTATCCTATCCTATCCTCTATCCTATCCTGTCCTATCGTCTATCCTATCCTATCCTGTCCTCTATCCCATCCTATCCTTTATCCTATCCTATCCTCTATTCTATCCTATCCTCTATCCTATACTATCCTCTATCCTATCCTATCCTCTATCCTATCCTATCTTCTATCCGATCCTCTATCCAATACTCTATCCTATCCTATCCTCTATCCTATTATATCCTCTATCCTATCCTATCTTCTATCCGATCCTCTATCCAATACTCTATCCTATCCTATCCTCTATCCTATTATATCCTCTATCCTATCCTATCCTCTACCTTATCCTATACTCTATCCTATCCAATTACCTATCCTATCCTCTATCCTATCCTATCCTCTATCCTATCCTATCCTCTATCCTATCCTATCCTCTATCGTATCCTATCCTCTATCCTATCCTTTCCTCAATCCTATTGTATCCTCTATCCTATCCTATCCTCTATCCTATCCTATCCTCTATCCTATCCTATCCTCTATCCTATCCTATCCTCACTCCTATCCTATCCTCTATCCTATCCTCCATCCTATCCTCTATCCTATCCTCTATCCTATCCTCTATCCAATCCTATCCTCTATCCTATACTATCCTCTATCCTATCCTCTATCCTATCATCTATCCTATCCTATCCTCTATCCTATCCTATCCTCTATCCTATCCTATCCTCTATCCTATCCTATCCTCTCTCCTCTATCCTATCCTATCCTCTATCCTATCCTATCCTCTATCCTATCCTATCCTCTATCCTATCCTATCCTCTATCCTATCCTACCCTCTATCCTATCCTATCCTCTATCCTGTCCTCTCCTCTACCCTATCCTATCCTCTATCCTATCCTATCCTCTATCCTATCCTATCCTCTATCCTATCCTATCCTCTCTCCTATCCTATCCTCTATCCTATCCTATCCTCACTCCTATCCTATCCTCTATTCTATTCTCCATCCTATCCTCTATCCTATCCTCTATCCAATCCTATCCTCTATCCAATCCTATCCTCTATCCTATCCTCTATCCTATCCTATCCTCTATCCTATCCTATCCTCTATCCTATCCTCTATCCTATCCTATCCTCTATCCTATCCTATCCTCTATCCTATCCTATCCTCTATCCTATCCTATTCTCTATCCTATCCTATCCTCTATCCTCTATCCTATACTATCCTCTATCCTATCCTATCCTCTATCCTATCCTATCCTCTATCCTATCCTATCCTCTATCCTATCCTATCCTCTATCCTATCCTATCCTCTATCCTATCCTATCCTCTATCCTATCCTATCCTCACTCCTATCCTATCCTCTATCCTATCCTCCATCCTATCCTCTATCCTATCCTCTATCCTATCCTCTATCCAATCCTATCCTGTATCCTATTCTATCCTCTATCCTATCCTCTATCCTATCCTATCCTCTATCCTATCCTATCCTCTATCCTATCCTCTATCCTATCCTATCCTCTATCCTATCCTATCCTCTATCCTATCCTTTATCCTATCCTATCCTCTATCCTATCCTATCCTCTATCCTATCCTATCCTCTATCCTATCCTATCATCTATCATATCCTAGCCTCTATCCTATCCTATCCTCTATCATATCCTATCCTCTATCCTATCCTATCCTCTATCCTATCCTATCCTCTATCCTATCCTATCCTCTTTCCTATCCTATCCTCTATCCTATCCTATCCTCTATCCTATCCTTTCCTCAATCCTATTGTATCCTCTATCCTATCCTATCCTCTATCCTATCCTATCCTCTATCCTATCCTATCCTCTATCATATCCTAGCCTCTATCCTATCCTATCCTCTATCATATCCTATCCTCTATCCTATCCTATCCTCTATCCTATCCTATCCTCTATCCTATCCTATCCTATCCTCTATCCTATCCTATCCTATCCTCTATCCTATCCTATCCTCTATCCTGTCCTATCCTCTATCCTATCCTATCCTCTATCCTATCCTATCCTCACTCCTATCCTATCCTCTATCCTATCCTCCATCCTATCCTCTATCCTATCCTCTATCCTATCCTCTATCCAATCCTATCCTCTATCCTGTCCTATCCTCTATCCTATCCTCTATCCTATCCTCTATCCTATCCTATCCTCTATCCTATCCTATCCTCTATCCTATCCTATCCTCTCTCCTCTATCCTATCCTATCCTCTATCCTATCCTCACTCCTATCCTATCCTCTATCCTATCCTCCATCATATCCTCTATCCTATCCTCTATCCTATCCTCTATCCAATCCTATCCTCTATCCTATCCTATCCTCTATCCTATCCTCTATCCTATCCTCTATCCTATCCTATCCTCTATCCTATCCTATCCTCTATCCTATCCTATCCTCTATCCTATCCTATCCTCTATCCTATCCTATCCTCTATCCTATCCTATCCTCTCTCCTCTATCCTATCCTATCCTCTATCCTATCCTATCCTCTATCCTATCCTATCCTCTATCCTATCCTATCCTCTATCCTATCCTACCCTCTATCCTATCCTATCCTCTATCATATCCTAGCCTCTATCCTATCCTATCCTCTATCATATCCTATCCTCTATCCTATCCTATCCTCTATCCTATCCTATCCTCTATCCTATCCTATCCTATCCTCTATCCTATCCTATCCTCTATCCTATCCTATCCTCTATCCTATCCTACCCTCTATCCTATCCTATCCTCTATCCTGTCCTATCCTCTACCCTATCCTATCCTCTATCCTATCCTATCCTCTATCCTATCCTATCCTCTATCCTATCCTATCCTCTCTCCTATCCTATCCTCTATCCTATCCTATCCTCACTCCTATCCTATCCTCTATTCTATCCTCCATCCTATCCTCTATCCTATCCTCTATCCAATCCTATCCTCTATCCAATCCTATCCTCTATCCTATCCTCTATCCTATCCTATCCTCTATCCTATCCTATCCTCTATCCTATCCTATCCTCTATCCTATCCTCTATCCTATCCTATCCTCTATCCTATCCTATCCTCTATCCTATCCTATCCTCTATCCTATCCTATCCTCTATCCTCTATCCTATACTATCCTCTATCCTATCCTATCCTCTATCCTATCCTATCCTCTATCCTATCCTATCCTCTATCCTATCCTATCCTCTATCCTATCCTATCCTCTATCCTATCCTATCCTCTATCCTATCCTATCCTCTATCCTATCCTATCCTCACTCCTATCCTATCCTCTATCCTATCCTCCATCCTATCCTCTATCCTATCCTCTATCCTATCCTCTATCCAATCCTATCCTGTATCCTATCCTATCCTCTATCCTATCCTCTATCCTATCCTATCCTCTATCCTATCCTATCCTCTATCCTACCCTCTATCCTATCCTATCCTCTATCCTATCCTATCCTCTATCCTATCCTTTATCCTATCCTATCCTCTATCCTATCCTATCCTCTATCCTATCCTATCCTCTATCCTATCCTATCATCTATCATATCCTAGCCTCTATCCTATCCTATCCTCTATCATATCCTATCCTCTATCCTATCCTATCCTCTATCCTATCCTATCCTCTATCCTATCCTATCCTCTTTCCTATCCTATCCTCTATCCTATCCTATCCTCTATCCTATCCTTTCCTCAATCCTATTGTATCCTCTATCCTATCCTATCCTCTATCCTATCCTATCCTCTATCCTATCCTATCCTCTATCATAACCTAGCCTCTATCCTATCCTATCCTCTATCATATCCTATCCTCTATCCTATCCTATCCTCTATCCTATCCTATCCTCTATCCTATCCTATCCTATCCTCTATCCTATCCTATCCTCTATCCTGTCCTATCCTCTATCCTATCCTATCCTCTATCCTATCCTATCCTCACTCCTATCCTATCCTCTATCCTATCCTCCATCCTATCCTCTATCCTATCCTCTATCCTATCCTCTATCCAATCCTATCCTCTATCCTGTCCTATCCTCTATCCTATCCTCTATCCTATCCTCTATCCTATCCTATCCTCTATCCTATCCTATCCTCTATCCTATCCTATCCTCTCTCCTCTATCCTATCCTATCCTCTATCCTATCCTCACTCCTATCCTATCCTCTATCCTATCCTCCATCCTATCCTCTATCCTATCCTCTATCCTATCCTCTATCCAATCCTATCCTCTATCCTATCCTATCCTCTATCCTATCCTCTATCCTATCCTCTATCCTATCCTATCCTCTATCCTATCCTATCCTCTATCCTATCCTATCCTCTATCCTATCCTATCCTCTATCCTATCCTATCCTCTATCCTATCCTATCCTCTATCCTATCCTATCCTATCCTCTATCCTATCCTATCATCTATCATATCCTAGCCTCTATCCTATCCTATCCTCTATCATATCCTATCCTCTATCCTATCCTATCCTCTATCCTATCCTATCCTCTATCCTATCCTATCCTCTTTCCTATCCTATCCTCTATCCTATCCTATCCTCTATCCTATCCTTTCCTCAATCCTATTGTATCCTCTATCATATCCTATCCTCTATCCTATCCTATCCTCTATCCTATCCTATCCTCTATCATATCCTAGCCTCTATCCTATCCTATCCTCTATCATATCCTATCCTCTATCCTATCCTATCCTCTATCCTATCCTATCCTCTATCCTATCCTATCCTATCCTCTATCCTATCCTATCCTCTATCCTGTCCTATCCTCTATCCTATCCTATCCTCTATCCTATCCTATCCTCACTCCTATCCTATCCTCTATCCTATCCTCCATCCTATCCTCTATCCTATCCTCTATCCTATCCTCTATCCAATCCTATCCTCTATCCTGTCCTATCCTCTATCCTATCCTCTATCCTATCCTCTATCCTATCCTATCCTCTATCCTATTCTATCCTCTATCCTATCCTATCCTCTCTCCTCTATCCTATCCTATCCTCTATCCTATCCTCACTCCTATCCTATCCTCTATCCTATCCTCCATCCTATCCTCTATCCTATCCTCTATCCTATCCTCTATCCAATCCTATCCTCTATCCTATCCTATCCTCTATCCTATCCTCTATCCTATCCTCTATCCTATCCTATCCTCTATCCTATCCTATCCTCTATCCTATCCTATCCTCTATCCTATCCTATCCTCTATCCTATCCTATCCTCTCTCCTCTATCCTATCCTATCCTCTATCCTATCCTATCCTCTATCCTATCCTATCCTCTATCCTATCCTATCCTCTATCCTATCCTACCCTCTATCCTATCCTATCCTCTATCATATCCTAGCCTCTATCCTATTATATCCTCTATCCTGTCCTACCCTCTATCCTATCCTATCCTCTATCCTTTTCAATCCCCTATCCTATCCTCTGTACTACCCTATCCTGTATCCTATCCAATCCCCTATCCTATCCTCTATCCTATCCCATCCTCTATCCTATACGATCATCTATCCTATCCTATCCTCTGTCCTATCCTATCCTCTACCCTATAATATCCTCTATCCTATCCTATTCTCTATCCTATCCTATCCTTTATCCTATCCTATCCTCTACCCTATAATATCCTCTATAATATCCTATTCTCTTTCGTATCCTATCCTCTATCCTATCCTATCCTGTATTCTATCCAAATTCTACCCTATCCTCTATCCTACCCTATCCTCTATCCTATCCTCTATCCTATCCTATCCTCTGTCCTATCCTATCCTCTATCCTATCCTATCCTGTATCCTATCCAATCCCCCATCCTATCCTCTATCCTATCCTATATTTTATCCTATCCTATCCTCTGTCCTATCCTCTATCCTATCCTCTATCCTATCCTCTATCCTATCCTATCCTCTATCCTATAATATCCTCTATCCTATCCTATTCTCTATCCTATCATATCCTCTATTCTATCGTATACTCTATCCAATCCTATCCTGTCTCCTATCCAATCCCCTATCCTATCCTCTATCCTGTCGTATCCTCTGTCCTATAGTATCCTCTATCCTATCCTCTAACCTATGGTCTATCCTATCCTATCCTCTATCCTATAATATCCTCTATCCTATCCTATCCTATACTCTATCCTATCGTATCCTCTATCCAATCCTATCCTCTATCCTATCCAATCCTCTATCGCATCCTCTATCCTATCCTATCCTCAATCTTATCCTATCCCCTATCCTATCCTATCCTCTATCCTATCCTATCCTCTATCCTATCGTATCCTCTAACCTATCCTATTATCTATCCTGTCCTACCCTCTATCCTATCCTATCCTCTATCCTATCCTATCCTCTATCCTTTTTAATCCCCTATCCTATCCTCTATCCTATCCTATCCTCTATCCTTTTCAATCCCCTATCCTATCCTCTATCCTACCCTATCCTGTATCCTATCCAATCCCCTATCCTATCCTCTATCCTATCCCATCCTCTATCCTATACTATAATCTATCCTATCCTATCCTCTGTCCTATCCTATCTTCTACCCTATAATATCCTCTATCCTATCCTATCCTCTACCCTATAATATCCTCTATAATATCCTATTCTCTATCCTATCCTATCCTCTATCCTATCCTATCCTCTATCCTATCCTATCCTCTATCCTATCATACCCTCTATACTATACTATCCTCTATCCTATCCTATCCCCGATACTATCCCATCCTATCCACTATCCTATCTTATCCTCAATCCTATTCTATCGTCAATCCTATCCTATCCTCTATCCTATCCTACCCTCTATAATATCGTATCCTCTATCATATCCTATCCTCTTTCCTATAATATCATCTATCGTATCGTATCTTCTATGCTATCCTATCCTCTATAATATCGTATCATATATCCTATAATATCATCTTTCCTATCCTATCCTCTATCCTATCCTATCCTATACTCTATCCTATCGTATCCTCTATCCAATCCTATTCTCTATCCTATCCAATCCTCTATCGCATCCTCTATCCTATCCTATCCTCAATCTTATCCTATCCCCTATCCTATCCTATCCTCTATCCTATCCTATCCTCTATCCTATCGTATCCTCTAACCTATCCTATTATCTATCCTGTCCTACCCTCAATCCTATTCTATCCTCAATCCTATCCTATCCTCTATCCTATCCTATCCTCTATAATATCGTATCCTCTATCATATCCTATCCTCTTTCCTATAATATCATCTTTCGTATCGTATCTTCTATGCTATCCTATCCTCTATCATATCCTATCCTCTATCCTATAATATCATCTATCCGTTCCTATTCTCTATCCTATCCTATCATCTATCCTATCCTCTATCCTATCCTATCCTCTATCCTATCCTCTCCTCTATCCTATTCTATACTCTATCCTATCCTCTATCCTATCCTCTATCCTATCCTCTATCCTATCCTATCCTCTATCGTATCCTGTCCTCTATCCTATACTATCCTCTATCCTATCCTATTCTCTATCCTATCCTATCCTCTATCCTACCCTATCAACTATTCTATCCTATCCTCTATCCTATCCTATCCTCTATCCTACCCTATCAACTATTCTATCCTATCCTCTATCCTATCCTGTCCTCTATCCTATCCTATAATCTATCCTATCCTCTATCCTATCCAATCCCCTATCCTATCCTCTATCGTCTCCTATCCTCTATCCTATCCTATCCTCTATCGTCTCCTGTCCTCTATCCTATCCAATCCCCTATCCGATCCTCTATCGTCTCATATCCTCTGTCCTATCCAATCCCCTATCCTATCCTCTATCCTATCCTATCCTCTATCCTATCCTATCCTCTTTCCTATAATATCATCTTTCGTATCGTATCTTCTATGCTATCCTATCCTCTATAATATCGTATCATCTATCCTATAATATCATCTATCCTATCCTATTCTCTTTCCTATCCTATCCTGTATCCTATCCTCAATCCTATCCTTTCCTTTATCCTATCCTATACTATCCTCTAACCTATTCTATCCTATATCCTATCATATCCTCTATCCTATCCTATCTTCTATCCTATCCTATCCTCTATCATATCCTATCATCCATCGTATCCTATCCTCTATCCTATCATATCCTCTATCGAATCCTATCCTCAATCCTATCCTATCCTCTATCTTACAATATCCTCTATCTTATCCTATACTCTATCCTATCAAATCCCCTATCATATTCTCTATCCTATCCTATCCTCTATAATAACAGTATACTCTATCATATCCTATCCTCTATCCTATAATATCATCTATCCGTTCCTATTCTCTATCCTATCCTATCATCTATCCTATCCTCTATCCTATCCTATCCTCTATCCTATCCTCTCCTCTATCCTATTCTATACTCTATCCTATCCTCTATCCTATCCTCTATCCTATCCTCTATCCTATCCTATCCTCTATCCTATCCTATCCTCTATTCTATCATATGCTCTATCCTATCCTATCCTCTATCCTATCCTATCCTCTATCCTATCCTATCCTCTATCCTATCCTATCCTCTATCCTTTCCTCTATCCTATCCTATCCTCTATCCTATCCTATCCTCTATCCTATCGTATCCTATATCCTAAAATATCCTCTATTCTGTCCTATACTCTATCCTATCCTATCCACTGTCCTATCCTATTTTCTATCCTATCCTATCCTCTATCCTATCCTGTCCTCTATCCTATCCTATCCTCTATCCTAACCTATCCTCAATCCTACCCTATACCCTATCCTATCCGATCCTCTAACCTATCCTATCATCTATCCTATCCTATCCTCTGTTTTATCCTATTTTCTATCCTATCCTATCCTCTATCCTATCCCATCCTCTATCGTATCCTATCCTCTATCCTATTCTATCCTGTATTCTATCCAAATTCTACCCTATCCTCTATCCTATCCTATCCTCTATCCTATCCTCTATCCTATCCTGTATCCTATCCTATCCTCTGTACTATCCTATCCTCTATCCTATCCTATCCTCTATCCTATCCTATCCTCTATCCTATCCTATCCTATATACTATACTATCCTCTATCCTATCCTATCCTCTATCCTATCCTATCCTCTATCGGATCCTATCCTCAATCCTATCCTATCCTCTATCCAATCCTATCCTTTATCCTATCCTATCCTCTATCCTATCCTCTCTCCTCAATCCTATCCTCTATCCTATCCTATCCTGTATCCTATCTGTATCCTCAATCCTATCCTCTATCCTATCCTACCCTATCCTCTATCCTATCCTATCCTCTATCCTATCCTATCCTCTATCCTCTATCCTATCCTATCCTCTATCCCATCCTCTATCCTATCCTATCCTCTATCCTATCCTATCCTCTATCTTATCCTATCCTATCCTATCCTCTATCCTATCCTATCCTATCCTCTATCCTATCCTATCCTCTATCCTATCCTATCCTCTATCCTATCCTATCCTCTATCCTATCCTATCCTCTATCCTATCATATCCTCTATCCTATCCTATCCTCTATCCTATCCTATCCTCTATCCTATCCTATCCTATCCTCTATCCTATCCTATCCTCTATCCTATCCTATCCTCTATCCTACCTATCCTCTATCCTATCCTATCCTCTATCCTATCCTAACCTCTATCCAATCCTATCCTCTATCCTATCCTATCCTCAATCCTATCCTATCCTCTATCCTATCCTATCCTCTATCCTATCCTATCCTCTATCCTATCCTATCCTCTATCCTATCCTATCCTCTATCCTATCCTATCCTGTATCCTATCCTATCTTCTGTCCTATCCTATCCTCTATCCTATCCTATCCTCTATTCTATCCTATGCTCTATCCTATCCTATCCTCTATCCTATCCTATCCTCTATCCTATCCTATCCTCTATCCTTTCCTCTATCCTATCCTATCCTCTATCCTATCCTATCCTCTATCCTATAGTATCCTCTATCCCATCGTATCATCTATCCTATCCTATTCTTTGTTCTATCCTATTTTCTATCCTACCCTACCCTCTATCCTATCCAATCCCCTATCTCATCCTCTATCCGATCTTATCCTATCCTCTATCCTATCCTCTATCCCCTCCACTATCCTATCGAATCCTCTATCATATCGTATCCACTATCCTATCCCACCCTCTATCCTATCCTATCCTCAATCCTATCCCATACTCTATCCTATCGTACCCCTGTCCAATCCTATCCTCTATCCTATCCTATAATCTATCCTATCGTATCCTCTATCCAATCCTATCCTCTATCCTATCCTATCCTCTATCCTATCCTATCCTCTATCCTATCCTATCCTCTATCCTATCCTATCCTCTATCCTATCCTATCCTCTATCCTATCCTATCCTCTATCCTATCCTATCCTGTATCCTATCCTATCTTCTGTCCTATCCTATCCTCTATCCTATCCTATCCTCTATTCTATCATATGCTCTATCCTATCCTATCCTCTATCCTATCCTATCCTCTATCCTATCCTATCCTCTATCCTATCCTATCCTCTATCCTTTCCTCTATCCTATCCTATCCTCTATCCTATCCTATCCTCTATCCTATCGTATCCTATATCCTATAATATCCTCTATTCTGTCCTATACTCTATCCTATCCTATCCACTGTCCTATCCTATTTTCTATCCTATCCTATCCTCTATCCTATCCTGTCCTCTATCCTATCCTATCCTCTATCCTAACCTATCCTCAATCCTACCCTATACCCTATCCTATCCGATCCTCTAACCTATCCTATCATCTATCCTATCCTATCCTCTGTTTTATCCTATTTTCTATCCTATCCTATCCTCTATCCTATCCCATCCTCTATCGTATCCTATCCTCTATCCTATCCTATCTACTATTATATCCTGTCCTGTATCCTGTCCTATACTCTATCCTATCCTGTCCTCTATCCTGTCCTATACTCTCTCCTACCCTATCCTCTATCCTATCCTATCCTCTATCCTATCCTGCCCTCTATCCTATCCTATCCTCTATCCTATAGTATCCTCTATCCCATCGTATCATCTATCATATCCTATTCTTTGTTCTATCCTATTTTCTATCCTACCCTACCCTCTATCCTATCCAATCCCCTATCTCATCCTCTATCCGATCTTATCCTATCCTCTATCCTATCCTCTATCCCATCCACTGTCCTATCGTATCCTCTATCATATCGTATCCACTATCCTATCCCACCCTCTATCCTATCCTATCCTCAATCCTATCCCATACTCTATCCTACCTATCCTCTATCCTATCCTATCCTCTATCCTATCCTATGCTCTATCCTATCCTATCCTCTATCCTATCCTATCCTCTATCCTATCCTATCCTCTATCCTTTCCTCTATCCTATCCTATCCTCTATCCTATCCTATCCTCTATCCTATCGTATCCTATATCCTATAATATCCTCTATCCTGTCCTATACTCTCTCCTATCCTATCCTCTATCCTATCCTATCCTCTATCCTATCCTGCCCTCTATCCTATCCTATCCTCTATCCTATAGTATCCTCTATCCCATCGTATCATCTATCCTATCCTATTCTTTGTTGTATCCTATTTTCTATCCTACCTTACCCTCTATCCTATCCAATCCCCTATCTCATCCTCTATCCGATCTTATCCTATCCTCTATCCTATCCTCTATCCCATCCACTATCCTATCGTATCCTCTATCATATCGTATCCACTATCCTATCCCACCCTCTATCCTATCCTATCCTCTATCCTATCGTATCCTATATCCTATAATATCCTCTATTCTGTCCTATACTCTATCCTATCCTATCCACTGTCCTATCCTATTTTCTATCCTATCCTATCCTCTATCCTATCCTGTCCTCTATCCTATCCTATCCTCTATCCTAACCTATCCTCAATCCTACCCTATACCCTATCTTATCCGATCCTCTAACCTATCCTATCATCTATCCTATCCTATCCTCTGTTTTATCCTATTTTCTATCCTATCCTATCCTCTATCCTATCCCATCCTCTATAGTATCCTATCCTCTATCCTATCCTATCTTCTATTCTATCCTGTCCTGTATCCTGTCCTATACTCTATCCTATCCTGTCCTCTATCCTGTCCTATACTCTCTCCTATCCTATCCTCTATCCTGTCCTACCCTCTATCCTATCCTATCCTCTATCCTTTTCAATCCCCTATCCTATCCTCTATACTACCCTATCCTGTATCCCATCCAATCCCCTATCCTATCCTCTATCCTATCCCATCCTCTATCCTATACGATCATCTATCCTATCCTATCCTCTGTCCTATCCTATCCTCTACCCTATAATATCCTCTATCCTATCCTATTCTCTATCCTATCCTATCCTTTATCCTATCCTATCCTCTACCCTATAATATCCTCTATAATATCCTATTCTCTTTCGTATCCTATCCTCTATCCTATCCTATCCTGTATTCTATCCAAATTCTACCCTATCCTCTATCCTACCCTATCCTCTATCCTATCCTCTATCCTATCCTATCCTCTGTCCTATCCTATCCTCTATCCTATCCTATCCTGTATCCTATCCAATCCCCCATCCTATCCTCTATCCTATCCTATATTTTATTCTATCCTATCCTCTGTCCTATCCTCTATCCTATCCTCTATCCTATCCTATCCTCTATCCTATAATATCCTCTATCCTATCCTATTCTCTATCCTATCATATCCTCTATTCTATCGTATACTCTATCCAATCCTATCCTGTCTCCTATCCAATCCCCTATCCTATCCTCTATCCTGTCGTATCCTCTGTCCTATAGTATCCTCTATCCTATCCTCTAACCTATGGTCTATCCTATCCTATCCTCTATCCTATAATATCCTCTATCCTATCCTATCCTATACTCTATCCTATCGTATCCTCTATCCAATCCTATCCTCTGTCCTATCCTATCCTCTATCCTATCCTATCCTATCATCTATCCTATCCTATCCTCTATCCTATAATATCCTCTATCCTATCCTATTCTCTATCCTATCCAATCCCCTATCCTGTCCTCTATCCTATCCTATCCTGTATCCTATCCAATTCCCTATCCTATCCTCTATCCTATCCTATCCTCTATCCGATTCTATCCTCCATCCTATCCTATCCTCTATCCTATCCTATCCCCTATCCTATCCTATTCAATCCCCTAACCTATCCTCTATCCAATCCTCTATCCTAACCTCTATCCTATCCTCCATCCTATCCTATCCTCAATACTATCCTGTATCCTATCCTGTCCTCTATCCTATCCTATTCTCTATCCTATACTATCCTATATCCTACCCTATCCTCTATCCTATCCCATCCTCTATCCTATCCTATCCTCTATCCTATCCTATCCTATACTCTATCCTATCGTATCCTCTATCCAATCCTATCCTCTATCCTATCCAATCCTCTATCGCATCCTCTATCCTATCCTATCCTCAATCTTATCCTATCCCCTATCCTATCCTATCCTCTATCCTATCCTATCCTCTATCCTATCGTATCCTCTAACCTATCCTATTATCTATCCTGTCCTACCCTCTATCCTATCCTATCCTCTATCCTATCCTATCCTCTATCCTTTTTAATCCCCTATCCTATCCTCTATCCTATCCTATCCTCTATCCTTTTCAATCCCCTATCCTATCCTCTATCCTACCCTATCCTGTATCCTATCCAATCCCCTATCCTATCCTCTATCCTATCCCATCCTCTATCCTATACTATCATCTATCCTATCCTATCCTCTGTCCTATCCTATCTTCTACCCTATAATATCCTCTATCCTATCCTATCCTCTACCCTATAATATCCTCTATAATATCCTATTCTCTATCCTATCCTATCCTCTATCCTATCCTATCCTGTATTCTATCCAAATTCTACCTTATCCTCTATCCTATCCTCTATCCTATCCTATCCTCTGTCCTATCCTATCCTCTATCCTATCCTATCCTCTATCCTATCCTATCCTCTATCCTATCACACCCTCTATACTATACTATCCTCTATCCTATCCTATCCCCGATACTATCCCATCCTATCCACTATCCTATCTTATCCTCAATCCTATTCTATCGTCAATCCTATCCTATCCTCTATCCTATCCTACCCTCTATAATATCGTATCCTCTATCATATCCTATCCTCTTTCCTATAATATCATCTATCGTATCGTATCTTCTATGCTATCCTATCCTCTATAATATCGTATCATATATCCTATAATATCATCTTTCCTATCCTATCCTCTATCCTATCCTATCCTATACTCTATCCTATCGTATCCTCTATCCAATCCTATTCTCTATCCTATCCAATCCTCTATCGCATCCTCTATCCTATCCTATCCTCAATCTTATCCTATCCCCTATCCTATCCTATCCTCTATCCTATCCTATCCTCTATCCTATCGTATCCTCTAACCTATCCTATTATCTATCCTGTCCTACCCTCAATCCTATTCTATCCTCAATCCTATCCTATCCTCTATCCTATCCTATCCTCTATAATATCGTATCCTCTATCATATCCTATCCTCTTTCCTATAATATCATCTTTCGTATCGTATCTTCTATGCTATCCTATCCTCTATAATATCGTATCATCTATCCTATAATATCATCTATCCTAACCTATTCTCTATCCTATCCTATCCTGTATCCTATCCTCAATCCTATCCTTTCCTTTATCCTATCCTATACTATCCTCTAACCTATTCTATCCTATATCCTATCATATCGTCTATCCTATCCTATCTTCTATCCTATCCTATCCTCTATCATATCCTATCATCCATCGTATCCTATCCTCTATCCTATCATATCCTCTATCGAATCCTATCCTCAATCCTATCCTATCCTCTATCTTACAATATCCTCTATCTTATCCTATACTCTATCCTATCAAATCCCCTATCATATTCTCTATCCTATCCTATCCTCTATAATAACAGTATACTCTATCATATCCTATCCTCTATCCTATAATATCATCTATCCGTTCCTATTCTCTATCCTATCCTATCATCTATCCTATCCTCTATCCTATCCTATCCTCTATCCTATCCTCTCCTCTATCCTATTCTATACTCTATCCTATCCTCTATCCTATCCTCTATCCTATCCTCTATCCTATCCTATCCTCTATCGTATCCTATCCTCTATCCTATACTATCCTCTATCCTATCCTATTCTCTATCCTATCCTATCCTCTATCCTACCCTATCAACTATTCTATCCTATCCTCTATCCTATCCTATCCTCTATCCTATCCTATCCTCTATCCTATCCTATCCTCTATCCTATCCTTTCCTCTATCCTATCCTTTATTCTATCCTATCCTATCCTCTATCCTATCCTATCCTCTATCCTATCCTGTCCTCTATCCTATCCTATAATCTATCCTATCCTCTATCCTATCCAATCCCCTATCCTATCCTCTATCGTCTCCTATCCTCTATCCTATCCTATCCTCTATCGTCTCCTGTCCTCTATCCTATCCAATCCCCTATCCGATCCTCTATCGTCTCATATCCTCTGTCCTATCCAATCCCCTATCCTATCCTCTATCCTATCCTATCCTCTATCCTATCCTATCCTCTATCCTATCCTATCCTCTATCCTATCCTATCCTCTACCCTATCCTATCCTCTATCCTACCCTATCCTCTATCCTATCCTATCCTCTATCCTATCCTATCCTCTGTCCTATCCTTTCCTCTATCCTATCCTATCCGCTATCCGATCCTATCCTGTATCCTATCCTGTACTCTATCCTATCCTATCCTATCCTCTATCCTATCCTTTCCTCAATCCTATCCCATCCTCTAACCTATCCTATCCTCTATCCTATCCTATCCTCTGTCCTATCCTATCCTCCATCCTATGCTCTATCCTCAATCCTATCCTCTATCCTATCCTATCCTCTATCCTATCCTATAATCTATCCTATCCTCTATCCTATCCTCTATCGTCTCCTATCCTCTATCCTATCCTATCCTCTATCCTATCCTATAATCTATCCTATCCTCTATCCTATCCAATCCCCTATCCTATCCTCTATCGTCTCCTATCCTCTATCCTATCCTGTCCTCTATCGTCTCCTGTCCTCTATCCTATCCAATCCCCTATCCGATCCTCTATCGTCTCATATCCTCTGTAATATCCAATCCCCTATCCTATCCTCTATCCGATCCTATCCTCTATTATATCCAATCCTCTATCCTATCCTATCCTCTATCCTATACTATCCTCTATCCTATCCAATCCCCTATCCTATCCTCTATCCGATCCTATGCTCTATCCAATCCCCTATCCTATCCTCTATTCGATCCTATCATCTATCTTATCCTATCCTCTATCCTATCCTACCCTATATCCTATAATATCCTCTATGCTATCCTGTATCGTATCCAATCCTTTATCCTATCCTATCCTCTATCCTATCCAATCCTCTATCGCATCCTCTATCCTATCCTATCCTCTATCTTATCCTATCCTCTATCCTATCCTATCCTATATCCTATAATATCCTCTATGCTATCCTGTATCGTATCCAATGCTTTATCCTATCCTATCCTCTATCCTATAATATCCTCTATCCTAACCTATCCTCTATTGTATAATTTCCTCTATCCTATCCTATCCTCTTTCCTATAACATCATCTACCCTATCCTATTCTCTATCCTAACCTATCCTCAATCCTATCTTATCCTCAATCCTATTCTATCCTCTATCCTATCCCATCCTCTATCATATCCCATCCTCTATCCTATAATATACTCTATCCTATCCTATCCTCTATAATATCGTATCCTCTATCATATCCTATCATCTTTCCTATAATATCCTCTATCCTATCATCCATCGTATCCTATCCTCTATCCTATCATATCCTCTATCGAATCCTATCCTCAATCCTATCCTATCCTCTATCTTACAATATCCTCTATCTTATCCTATACTCTACCCTATCAAATCCCCTATCATATTCTCTATCCTATCCTATCCTCTATAATAACAGTATACTCTATCATATCCTATCCTCTATCCTATAATATCATCTATCCGTTCCTATTCTAAATCCTATCCTATCATCTATCCTATCCTCTATCCTATCCTATCCTCTATCCTATCCTCTCCTCTATCCTATTCTATACTCTATCCTATCCTCTATCCTATCCTCTATCCTATCCTATCCTCTATCGTATCCTATCCTCTATCCTATACTATCCACTATCCTATCCTATTCTCTATCCTATCCTATCCTCTATCCTACCCTATCCTATCCTCTATCCTACCCTATCAACTATCCTATCCTATCCTCTATCCTATCCTATCCTCTATCCTATCCTATCCTCTATCCTATCCTATCCTCTATCCTATCCTTTCCTCTATCCTATCCTTTATTCTATCCTATCCTATCCTCTATCCTATCCTATCCTCTATCCTATCCTGTACTCTATCCTATCCTATCCTATCCTCTATCCTATCCTTTCCTCAATCCTATCCCATCCTCTACCCTATCCTATCCTCTATCATATCCTATCCTCTATCCTATCCTTTCCTCTATCCTATCCTATCCTCTATCCTATCCTATCCTCTATCCTATCCTGTACTCTATCCTATCCTATCCTATCCTCTATCCTATCCTTTCCTCAATCCTATCCCATCCTCTACCCTATCCTATCCTCTATCCTATCCTATCCTCTATCCTATCCTATCCTCTGTCCTATCCTATCCTCCATCCTATGCTCTATCCTCAATCCCATCCTCTATCCTATCCTATCCTCTATCATATCCTATCCTCTATCCTATCCTATAATCTATCCTATCATCTATTCTATCCAATCCCCTATCCTATCCTCTATCGTCTCCTATCCTCTATCCTATCCTATCCTCTATCGTCTCCTGTCCTCTATCCTATCCAATCCCCTATCCGATCCTCTATCGTCTCATATCCTCTGTCCTATCCAATCCCCTATCCTATCCTCTATCCTATCCTATCCTCTATCCTATCCTATCCTCTATCCTATCCTATCCTCTATCCTATCCTATCCTCTATCCTATCCTATAATCTATCCTATCCTCTATCCTATCCAATCCCCTACCCTATCCTCTATCGTCTCCTATCCTCTATCCTATCCTATCCTCTATCGTCTCCTGTCCTCTATCCTATCCAATCCCCTATCCGATCCTCTATCGTCTCATATCCTCTGTCCTATCCAATCCCCTATCCTATCCTCTATCCTATCCTATCCTCTATCCTATCCTATCCTCTATCCTATCCTATCCTCTATCCTATCCTATCCTCTATCCTATCCTATCCTCTATCCTATCCTATCCTCTATTCTATCCTGTCCTCTATCCTGTCCTATACTCTATCCTATCCTGTCTTCTATCCTGTCCTATACTCTCTCCTATCCTATCCTCTATCCTATCCTATCCTCTATCCTATCCTGTCCTCTATCCTATCCTATCCTCAATCCTATCCCATACTCTATCCTATCGTACCCCTGTCCAATCCTATCCTCTATCCTATCCTATCCTCTATCCTATCCTGTCTTCTATCCTATCCTATAATCTATCCTATCGTATCCTCTATCCAATCCTATCCTCTATCCTATCCAATCCTCTATCGCATCCTCTATCCTATCCTATCCTCTATCTTATCCTATCCTCTATCCTATCCTATCCTATATCCTATAATATCCTCTATGCTATCCTGTATCGTATCCAATCCTTTATCCTATCCTATCCTCTATCCTATAATATCCTCTATTCTAACCTATCCTCTATTGTATAATTTCCTCTATCCTATCCCATCCTCTATCCTATCCCAACCTCTATTCTATACTATCCTCTATCCTATAATATCCTCTATCCTATCCTATCCTCTATCCTGTAGTATCCTCTATCCTATCCAATCCTCTATCCTATCCTATATCCTATTCTCTATCCTCTATCCTATCCTATCCTCTATTCTATCCTATCCCCTATCCTATCCTCTATCCTATCATATCCTCAATCCTATCCTATACTGCATTATATCCTATCCTCTATCCTATCCTCTATCATATCGTATCCTCTATCCTATCCTATCTTCTACCCTATAATATCCTCTATCCTATCGTATTTTCTATCCTATCCTATCCTCTGTCCTATCCTATTTTCTATCCTATCCTACCCTCTGTCCTATCCTATACTCTATCCTATCCTATCCTGTCCTCTATCCTATCCTATACTCTATCCTATACTATCCTCTATCTTATCCTATCCTCTATCCTATAATATCCTCTATTCTATCCAATCCTTAATCCTATCCAATCCACTATCGTATCCTGTATCCTATCCTCTATCCTAACCTATCCTCAATCCTACCCTATACCCTATCCTATCCGATCCTCTAACCTATCCTATCATCTATCCTATCCTATCCTCTGTTTTATCCTATTTTCTATCCTATCCTATCCTCTATCCTATCCCATCCTCTATCGTATCCTATCCTATATCCTACAATATCCCCTATCCTATCCTATCCTATCCTCTATCCTATACAATCCTCTATACTATCGTATCCTCTACCCTATCCAATCCCCTATCGCATCCTCTATCCTATCCTGTCCTGTATCCTATCCAATCCCCCATCATCTCCCCTATCGTATCCTCTATCCTATCCTATCCTCTATCCTATCGTATCCTCTATCCTATCCTGCCCCGTATCCTATCCAATCCCCCATCCTATCCCCTATCGTATCCTCTATCCTATCCTATCCTCTATCCTATCGTATCCTCTATCCTATCGTATCATCTATCCTATCCTATTCTCTGTCCTATCCTATTTTCTATCCTACCCTACCCTCTATCCTATCCTATCCTCTATCCTATCCTCTATCCTATCCTATCCTCAAACCTATCCTATCCTCTATCCTATCCTATTCTCTATTCTATCGTATACTCTATCCTATCCCATCCTCTATCCTATCCCATCCTCTATTCTATACTATCCTCTATCCTATAATATCCTCTATCCTATCCTAACCTCTATCCTATCCTATATCCTATCCTCTATCCTCTATCTTATCCCATCCTCTATTCTATCGTATACTCTATCCTATCCCATCCTCTATCCTATCCTATCCTCTATTCTATACTATCCTCTATCCTACAATATCCTCTATCCTATCCTATCCTCTATCCTATAGTATCCTCTATCCTATCCCATCCTCTATCCTATCCTATACTCTACCCTATACTATCCTCTATCCTATCCTATCCTCTAGCCTCTAATATCCACTATTCTATCCAATCCTCTATCCTAACCTATCCTGTATCCTATCCTATCCTCTATCCTGTTATATCCCCTATCCAATCCTATCCTCTATCCTATCCAATCCCCTATCCTATCCTCTATCCTATCCTATCCTGTATCCTATCCAATCCCCCATCCTATCCTCTATCCTATCCTATATTTTATCCTATCCTATCCTCTGTCCTATAATATTTTCTATCCTATCCTACCCTCTGTCCTATCCTATCCTCTATCCTATCCTATCCTCTATCCTATCCTATCCTCTATCCTATCCTGTCCTCTATCCTATCCTATACTCTATCCTATACTATCCTCTATCCTATCCTATCCTCTATCCTATAATATCCTCTATTCTATCCAATCCTCTATCGTATCCTCTATCCTATCCTCTATCCTAACCTATCCTCAATCCTACCCTATACCCTATCCTATCCGATCCTCTAACCTATCCTATCATCTATCCTATCCTACCCTCTGTCCTATCCTATCCTCTATCCTATCCTATCCTCTATCCTATCCCATCCTCTATCGTATCCTATCCTCTATCGTATCCTATCCTATATCCTACAATATCCACTATCCTATCCTATCCTATCCTCTATCCTATCCTATCCTCTATCCTATAGTATCGTCTATCCTATCCAATCCTCTATCCTATCCTATATCCTATCCTCTATCCTCTATCCTATCCCATCCTCTATTCTATCGTATACTCTATCCTATCCCATCCTCTATCCTATCCTGTCCTCTATTCTATACTATCCTCTATCCTATAATATCCTCTATCCTATCCTATCCTCTATCCTATAGTATCCTCTATCCTATCCCATCCTCTATCCTATCCTATACTCTACCCTATACTATCCTCTATCCTGTTATGTCCTCTATCCAATCCTATCCTCTATCCTACCCAATCCCCTATCCTATCCTCTATCCTATCCTATCCGGTATCCTACCCAATCCCCCATCCTATCCTCTATCCTATCCTATATTTTATCCTATCCTATCCTCTGTCCCATCCTATTTTCTATCCTATCCTATCCTCTATCCTATAATATCCTCTATCCTAACCTATCCTCTATTGTATAATATCCTCTACCCTATCCTATCCTCTCTCCTATCCAATCCTCTATCGTATCCTCTGTCCTATCCTATACTCTATCCTATCCTATCCTCTATCCTATTCTGTCCTCTATCCTATCCTATACTCTATCCTATACTATCCTCTATCTTATCCTATCCTCTATCCTATAATATCCTCTATTCTATCCAATCCTTAATCCTATCCAATCCACTATCGTATCCTGTATCCTATCCTCTATCCTAACCTATCCTCAATCCTACCCTATACCCTATCCTCTCCGATCCTCTAACCTATCCTATCATCTATCCTACCCTATCCTCTGTTTTATCCCATTTTCTATCCTATCCTATCCTCTCTCCTATCCCATCCTCTATCGTATCCTATCCTCTATCGTATCCTATCCTATATCCTACAATATCCCCTATCCTATCCTATCCTATCCTCTATCCTATCCAATCCTCTATACTATCGTATCCTCTACCCTATCCAATCCCCTATCGCATCCTCTATCCTATCCTGTCCTGTATCCTATCCAATCCCCCATCCTCTCCCCTATCGTATCCTCTATCCTATCCTATCCTCTATCCTATCGTATCCTCTATCCTATCCTGTCCCGTATCCTATCCAATCCCCCATCCTATCCCCTATCGTATCCTCTATCCTATCCTATCCTCTATCCTATCGTATCCTCTATCCTATCGTATCATCTATCCTATCCTATTCTCTGTTCTATCCTATTTTCTATCCTACCCTACCCTCTATCCTATCCTATCCTCTATCCTATCCTCTATCCTATCCTATCCTCAAACCTATCCTATCATCTATCCTATCCTATTCTCTATTCTATCGTATACTCTATCCTATCCCATCCTCTATCCTATCCCATCCTCTATTCTATACTATCCTCTATCCTATAATATCCTCTATCCTTTCCTAACCTCTATCCTATCCTATATCCTATCCTCTATCCTCTATCTTATCCCATCCTCTATTCTATCGTATACTCTATCCTATCCCATCCTCTATCCTATCCTATCCTCTAGTCTATACTATCCTCTATCCTATAATATCCTCTATCCTATCCTATCCTCTATCCTATAGTATCCTCTATCCTATCCCATCCTCTATCCTATCCTATACTCTACCCTATACTATCCTCTATCCTATCCTATCCTCTAGCCTCTAATATCCACTATTCTATCCAATCCTCTATCCTAACCTATCCTGTATCCTATCCTATCCTCTATCCTGTTATATCCCCTATCCAATCCTATCCTCTATCCTATCCAATCCCCTATCCTATCCTCTATCCTATCCTATCCTGTATCCTATCCAATCCCCCATCCTATCCTCTATCCTATCCTATATTTTATCCTATCCTATCCTCTGTCCTATAATATTTTCTATCCTATCCTACCCTCTGTCCTATCCTATCCTCTATCCTATCCTATCCTCTATCCTATCCTGTCCTCTATCCTATCCTATACTCTATCCTATACTATCCTCTATCCTATCCTATCCTCTATCCTATAATATCCTCTATTCTATCCAATCCTCTATCGTATCCTCCATCCTATCCTCTATCCTAACCTATCCTCAATCCTACCCTATACCCTATCCTATCCGATCCTCTAACCTATCCTATCATCTATCCTATCCTATCCTCTGTTTTATCCTATTTTCTATCCTATCCTATCCTCTATCCTATCCCATCCTCTATCGTATCCTATCCTCTATCGTATCCTATCCTATATCCTACAATATCCACTATCCTATCCTATCCTATCCTCTATCCTATAGTATCCTCTATCCTATCCCATCCTCTATCCTATCCTATACTCTACCCTATACTATCCTCTATCCTATCCTATCCTCTAGCCTCTAATATCCACTATTCTATCCAATCCTCTATCCTAACCTATCATCTATCCTATCCTATCCTCTATCCTGTTATGTCCTCTATCCAATCCTATCCTCTATCCTACCCAATCCCCTATCCTATCCTCTATCCTATCCTATCCGGTATCCTACCCAATCCCCCATCCTATCCTCTATCCTATCCTATATTTTATCCTATCCTATCCTCTGTCCCATCCTATTTTCTATCCTATCCTATCCTCTATCCTATAATATCCTCTATCCTAACCTATCCTCTATTGTATAATATCCTCTACCCTATCCTATCCTCTATCCTATCCAATCCTCTATCGTATCCTCTGTCCTATCCTATACTCTATCCTATCCTATCCTCTATCCTATTCTGTCCTCTATCCTATCCTATACTCTATCCTATACTATCCTCTATCTTATCCTATCCTCTATCCTATAATATCCTCTATTCTATCCAATCCTTAATCCTATCCAATCCACTATCGTATCCTGTATCCTATCCTCTATCCTAACCTATCCTCAATCCTACCCTATACCCTATCCTATCCGATCCTCTAACCTATCCTATCATCTATCCTATCCTATCCTCTGTTTTATCCTATTTTCTATCCTATCCTATCCTCTATCCTATCCCATCCTCTATCGTATCCTATCCTCTATCGTATCCTATCCTATATCCTACAATATCCCCTATCCTATCCTATCCTATCCTCTATCCTATCCAATCCTCTATACTATCGTATCCTCTACCCTATCCAATCCCCTATCGCATCCTCTATCCTATCCTATCCTCTATCCTATCCTATCCTCTATCCTATCCTATCCTCTATCCTATCCTATCCTCTATCCTATCCTATCCTCTCTCCTATCCTATCCTCTATCCTATCCTATCCTCTATCCTATCCTATCCTCTATCCTATCCTATCCTCTATCCTATCCTATCCTCTATCCTATCCTATCCTCTATCCTATCCTATCCTCTATCCTATCCTATCCTCTATCGTATCCTATCCTCTATCCTATCCTATCCTCTATCCTATCCTATCCTCTATCCTATCCTGTCGTCAAACCTATCCTATCCTCTATCCTATCCTATTCTCTATCCTATCCTATACTCTATCCTTTCCTATCCTCTATCCTATCCTATCCTCTATTCTATCCTATCCCCTATCCTATCCTCTATCCTATCATATCCTCAATCCTATCCTATACTGCATTATATCCTATCCTCTATCCTATCCTCTATCATATCGTATCCTCTATCCTATCCTATCTTCTACCCTATAATATCCTCTATCCTATCGTATTCTCTATCCTATCCTATCCTCTATCCTATCCTATCCTCTACCCTATAATATCCTCTATAATATCCTATTCTCTATCCTATCCTATCCTCTATCCTATCCTATCCTGTATTCTATCCAAATTCTACCCTATCCTCTATCCTATCCTATCCTCTATCCTATCCTATCCTCTATCCTATCCTATCCTCTATCCTATCCTATCCTCTATCCTATCCTATCCTCTATCCTATCCTATCCTCTATCCTATCCTATCCTCTATCCTATCCTATCCTCTATCGTATCCTATCCTCTATCCTATCCTATCCTCTATCCTATCCTATCCTCTATCCTATCCTGTCGTCAAACCTATCCTATCCTCTATCCTATCCTATTCTCTATCCTATCCTATACTCTATCCTTTCCTATCCTCTATCCTATCCTATCCTCTATTCTATCCTATCCCCTATCCTATCCTCTATCCTATCATATCCTCAATCCTATCCTATACTGCATTATATCCTATCCTCTATCCTATCCTCTATCATATCGTATCCTCTATCCTATCCTATCTTCTACCCTATAATATCCTCTATCCTATCGTATTCTCTATCCTATCCTATCCTCTATCCTATCCTATCCTCTATCCTATCCTATCCTCTATCCTATCCTATCCTCTATCCTATCCTATCCTCTATCCTATCCTATCCTCTATCCTCTATCCTATCCTATCCTCTATCCTATCCTATCCTCTATCCTATCCTACCCTCTATCCTATCCTATCCTCTATCCTATCCTATCCTCTATCCTATCCTATCCTCTATCCTATCCTATCCTCTATCCTATCCTGTCTTCTATCCTATCCTATAATCTATCCTATCGTATCCTCTATCCAATCCTATCCTCTATCCTATCCAATCCTCTATCGCATCCTCTATCCTATCCTATCCTCTATCTTATCCTATCGTCTATCCTATCCTATCCTATATCCTATAATATCCTCTATGCTATCCTGTATCCTATCCAATCCTTTATCCTATCCTATCCTCTATCCTATAATATCCTCTATCCTAACCTATCCTCTATTGTATAATATCCTCTATCCTATCCTATACTCTATCCTATCCAATCCTCTATCGTATCCTCTATCCTATCCTATCCTCTAACTTATCCTATCTTCTATCCTATTCTATCCCATCCTCTATTCTATCGTATACTCTATCCTATCCAACCCCTATCCTATCCTCTATCCTATCCTATCCTTTCCTGTATCCTATCCAATCCCCCATCCTATCCTCTATCCTATCCTATATTTTATCCTATCCTATCATCTGTCCTATCCTATTTTCTATCCTATCCTACCCTCTGTCCTATCCTATCCTCTATCCTATCCTATCATCTATCCTATCCTGTCCTCTATCCTATCCTATACTCTATCCTATACTATCCTCTATCCTATCCTATCCTCTATCCTATAATATCCTCTATTCTATCCAATCCTTAATCCTATCCAATCCTCTATCGTATCCTCTATCCTATCATCTATCCTATAGTATCCTCTATCCTATCCCATCCTCTATCCTATCCTATACTCTACCCTATCCAATCCTCAAACCTATCCTATCCTCTATCCTATCCTATTCTCTATCCTATCCTATACTCTATCCTTTCCTATCCTGTATCCTATCCTATCCTCTATTCTATCCTATCCCCTATCCTATCCTCTATACTATCATATCCTCAATTCTATCCTATACTGCATTATATCCTATCCTCTATCCTATCCTCTATCATATCGTATCCTCTATCCTATCCTATCTTCTACCCTATAATATCCTCGATCCTATCGTATTCTCTATCCTATCCTATCCTCTATCCTATCCTATCCTCTACCCTATAATATCCTCTATAATATCCTATTCTCTATCCTATCCTATCCTCTATCCTATCCTATCCTGTATTCTATCCAAATTCTACCCTATCCTCTATCCTATCATATCCTCTATCCTATTCTCTATCCTATCCTATCCTCTATCCTATCCTATCCTCTATCCTATCCTATCCTCTATCCTATCCTATCCTCTATCCTATCCTATCCTCTATCCTATCCTATCCTCTATCCTATCCTATCCTCTATCCTATCCTATCCTCTCTCCTATCCTATCCTCTATCCTATCCTATCCTCTATCCTATCCTATCCTCTATCCTATCCTATCCTCTATCCTATCCTATCCTCTATCCTATCCTATCCTCTATCCTATCCTATCCTCTATCGTATCCTATCCTCTATCCTATCCTATCCTCTATCCTATCCTATCCTCTATCCTATCCTGTCGTCAAACCTATCCTATCCTCTATCCTATCCTATTCTCTATCCTATCCTATACTCTATCCTTTCCTATCCTCTATCCTATCCTATCCTCTATTCTATCCTATCCCCTATCCTATCCTCTATCCTATCATATCCTCAATCCTATCCTATACTGCATTATATCCTATCCTCTATCCTATCCTCTATCATATCGTATCCTCTATCCTATCCTATCTTCTACCCTATAATATCCTCTATCCTATCGTATTCTCTATCCTATCCTATCCTATCCTCTACCCTATAATATCCTCTATAATATCCTATTCTCTATCCTATCCTATCCTCTATCCTATCCTATCCTGTATTCTATCCAAATTCTACCCTATCCTCTATCCTATCCTATCCTGTATTCTATCCAAATTCTACCCTATCCTCTATCCTATCCTATCCTCTATCCTATCCTCTCTCCTATCCTATCCTCTATCCTATCCTATCCTCTATCCTATCCTATCCTCTATCCTATCCTATCCTCTATCCTATCCTATCCTCTATCCTATCCTATCCTCTATCCTATCCTATCCTCTATCCTATCCTATCCTCTATCCTATCCTATCCTCTATCGTATCCTATCCTCTATCCTATCCTATCCTCTATCCTATCCTATACTCTATCCTATCCCATCCTCTATCCTATCCCAACCTCTATTCTATACTATCCTCTATCCTATAATATCCTCTATCCTATCCTATCCTCTATCCTGTAGTATCCTCTATCCTATCCAATCCTCTATCCTATCCTATATCCTATTCTCTATCCTCTATCCTATCCCATCCTCTATTCTATCGTATACTCTATCCTATACCATCCTCTATCCTATCCTGTCCTCTATTCTATACTATCCTCTATCCTATAATATCCTCTATCCTATCCTATACTCTACCCTATACTATCCTCTATCCAATCCTATCATCTATCCTACCCAATCCCCTATCAAATCCTCTATCCTATCCTATCCTGTATCCTATCCAATCCCCCATCCTATCCTCTATCCTATCCTATATTTTATCCTATCCTATCCTCTGTCGTATCCTATTTTCTATCCTATCCTACCCTCTGTCCTATCCTATACTCTATCCTATCCTATCCTGTCCTCTATCCTATCCTATACTCTATCCTATACTATACTCTATCTTATCCTATCCTCTATCCTATAATATCCTCTATTCTATCCAATCCTTAATCCTATCCAATCCACTATCGTATCCTGTATCCTATCCTCTATCCTAACCTATCCTCAATCCTACCCTATACCCTATCCTATCCGATCCTCTAACCTATCCTATCATCTATCCTATCCTATCCTCTGTTTTATCCTATTTTCTATCCTATCCTATCATCTATCCTATCCCATCCTCTATCGTATCCTATCCTCTATCGTATCCTATCCTATATCCTACAATATCCCCTATCCTATCCTATCCTATCCTCTATCCTATCCAATCCTCTATACTATCGTATCCTCTACCCTATCCAATCCCCTATCGCATCCTCTATCCTATCCTGTCCTGTATCCTATCCAATCCCCCATCATCTCCCCTATCGTATCCTCTATCCTATCCTATCCTCTATCCTATCGTATCCTCTATCCTATCCTGTCCCGTATCCTATCCAATCCCCCATCCTATCCCCTATCGTATCCTCTATCCTATCCTATCCTCTATCCTATCGTATCCTCTATCCTATCGTATCATCTATCCTATCCTATTCTCTGTTCTATCCTATTTTCTATCCTACCCTACCCTCTATCCTATCCTATCCTCTATCCTATCCTCTATCCTATCCTATCCTCAAACCTATCCTATCATCTATCCTATCCTATTCTCTATTCTATCGTATACTCTATCCTATCCCATCCTCTATCCTATCCCATCCTCTATTCTATACTATCCTCTATCCTATAATATCCTCTATCCTTTCCTAACCTCTATCCTATCCTATATCCTATCCTCTATCCTCTATCTTATCCCATCCTCTATTCTATCGTATACTCTATCCTATCCCATCCTCTATCCTATCCTATCCTCTAGTCTATACTATCCTCTATCCTATAATATCCTCTATCCTATCCTATCCTCTATCCTATAGTATCCTCTATCCTATCCCATCCTCTATCCTATCCTATACTCTACCCTATACTATCCTCTATCCTATCCTATCCTCTAGCCTCTAATATCCACTATTCTATCCAATCCTCTATCCTAACCTATCCTGTATCCTATCCTATCCTCTATCCTGTTATATCCCCTATCCAATCCTATCCTCTATCCTATCCAATCCCCTATCCTATCCTCTATCCTATCCTATCCTGTATCCTATCCAATCCCCCATCCTATCCTCTATCCTATCCTATATTTTATCCTATCCTATCCTCTGTCCTATAATATTTTCTATCCTATCCTACCCTCTGTCCTATCCTATCCTCTATCCTATCCTATCCTCTATCCTATCCTGTCCTCTATCCTATCCTATACTCTATCCTATACTATCCTCTATCCTATCCTATCCTCTATCCTATAATATCCTCTATTCTATCCAATCCTCTATCGTATCCTCTATCCTATCCTCTATCCTAACCTATCCTCAATCCTACCCTATACCCTATCCTATCCGATCCTCTAACCTATCCTATCATCTATCCTATCCTATCCTCTGTTTTATCCTATTTTCTATCCTATCCTATCCTCTATCCTATCCCATCCTCTATCGTATCCTATCCTCTATCGTATCCTATCCTATATCCTACAATATCCACTATCCTATCCTATCCTATCCTCTATCCTATAGTATCCTCTATCCTATCCCATCCTCTATCCTATCCTATACTCTACCCTATACTATCCTCTATCCTATCCTATCCTCTAGCCTCTAATATCCACTATTCTATCCAATCCTCTATCCTAACCTATCATCTATCCTATCCTATCCTCTATCCTGTTATGTCCTCTATCCAATCCTATCCTCTATCCTACCCAATCCCCTATCCTATCCTCTATCCTATCCTATCCGGTATCCTACCCAATCCCCCATCCTATCCTCTATCCTATCCTATATTTTATCCTATCCTATCCTCTGTCCCATCCTATTTTCTATCCTATCCTATCCTCTATCCTATAATATCCTCTATCCTAACCTATCCTCTATTGTATAATATCCTCTACCCTATCCTATCCTCTATCCTATCCAATCCTCTATCGTATCCTCTGTCCTATCCTATACTCTATCCTATCCTATCCTCTATCCTATTCTGTCCTCTATCCTATCCTATACTCTATCCTATACTATCCTCTATCTTATCCTATCCTCTATCCTATAATATCCTCTATTCTATCCAATCCTTAATCCTATCCAATCCACTATCGTATCCTGTATCCTATCCTCTATCCTAACCTATCCTCAATCCTACCCTATACCCTATCCTATCCGATCCTCTAACCTATCCTATCATCTATCCTATCCTATCCTCTGTTTTATCCTATTTTCTATCCTATCCTATCCTCTATCCTATCCCATCCTCTATCGTATCCTATCCTCTATCGTATCCTATCCTATATCCTACAATATCCCCTATCCTATCCTATCCTATCCTCTATCCTATCCAATCCTCTATACTATCGTATCCTCTACCCTATCCAATCCCCTATCGCATCCTCTATCCTATCCTATCCTCTATCCTATCCTATCCTCTATCCTATCCTATCCTCTATCCTATCCTATCCTCTATCCTATCCTATCCTCTCTCCTATCCTATCCTCTATCCTATCCTATCCTCTATCCTATCCTATCCTCTATCCTATCCTATCCTCTATCCTATCCTATCCTCTATCCTATCCTATCCTCTATCCTATCCTATCCTCTATCCTATCCTATCCTCTATCGTATCCTATCCTCTATCCTATCCTATCCTCTATCCTATCCTATCCTCTATCCTATCCTGTCGTCAAACCTATCCTATCCTCTATCCTATCCTATTCTCTATCCTATCCTATACTCTATCCTTTCCTATCCTCTATCCTATCCTATCCTCTATTCTATCCTATCCCCTATCCTATCCTCTATCCTATCATATCCTCAATCCTATCCTATACTGCATTATATCCTATCCTCTATCCTATCCTCTATCATATCGTATCCTCTATCCTATCCTATCTTCTACCCTATAATATCCTCTATCCTATCGTATTCTCTATCCTATCCTATCCTCTATCCTATCCTATCCTCTACCCTATAATATCCTCTATAATATCCTATTCTCTATCCTATCCTATCCTCTATCCTATCCTATCCTGTATTCTATCCAAATTCTACCCTATCCTCTATCCTATCCTATCCTCTATCCTATCCTCTCTCCTATCCTATCCTCTATCCTATCCTATCCTCTATCCTATCCTATCCTCTATCCTATCCTATCCTCTATCCTATCCTATCCTCTATCCTATCCTATCCTATATCCTATCCTATCCTCTATCCTATCCTATCCTCTATCCTATCCTATCCTCTATCCTATCCTATCCTCTATCCTATCCTATCCTCTATCGTATCCTATCCTCTATCCTATCCTATCCTCTATCCTATCCTATACTCTATCCTATCCCATCCTCTATCCTATCCCAACCTCTATTCTATACTATCCTCTATCCTATAATATCCTCTATCCTATCCTATCCTCTATCCTGTAGTATCCTCTATCCTATCCAATCCTCTATCCTATCCTATATCCTATTCTCTATCCTCTATCCTATCCCATCCTCTATTCTATCGTATACTCTATCCTATACCATCCTCTATCCTATCCTGTCCTCTATTCTATACTATCCTCTATCCTATAATATCCTCTATCCTATCCTATACTCTACCCTATACTATCCTCTATCCAATCCTATCATCTATCCTACCCAATCCCCTATCAAATCCTCTATCCTATCCTATCCTGTATCCTATCCAATCCCCCATCCTATCCTCTATCCTATCCTATATTTTATCCTATCCTATCCTCTGTCGTATCCTATTTTCTATCCTATCCTACCCTCTGTCCTATCCTATACTCTATCCTATCCTATCCTGTCCTCTATCCTATCCTATACTCTATCCTATACTATCCTCTATCTTATCCCATCCTCTATCGTATCCTATCCTCTATCGTATCCTATCCTATATCCTACAATATCCCCTATCCTATCCTATCCTATCCTCTATCCTATCCAATCCTCTATACTATCGTATCCTCTACCCTATCCAATCCCCTATCGCATCCTCTATCCTATCCTATCCTCTATCCTATCCTATCCTCTATCCTATCCTATCCTCTATCCTATCCTATCCTCTATCCTATCCTATCCTCTCTCCTATCCTATCCTCTATCCTATCCTATCCTCTATCCTATCCTATCCTCTATCCTATCCTATCCTCTATCCTATCCTATCCTCTATCCTATCCTATCCTCTATCCTATCCTATCCTCTATCCTATCCTATCCTCTATCGTATCCTATCCTCTATCCTATCCTATCCTCTATCCTATCCTATCCTCTATCCTATCCTGTCGTCAAACCTATCCTATCCTCTATCCTATCCTATTCTCTATCCTATCCTATACTCTATCCTTTCCTATCCTCTATCCTATCCTATCCTCTATTCTATCCTATCCCCTATCCTATCCTCTATCCTATCATATCCTCAATCCTATCCTATACTGCATTATATCCTATCCTCTATCCTATCCTCTATCATATCGTATCCTCTATCCTATCCTATCTTCTACCCTATAATATCCTCTATCCTATCGTATTCTCTATCCTATCCTATCCTCTATCCTATCCTATCCTCTACCCTATAATATCCTCTATAATATCCTATTCTCTATCCTATCCTATCCTCTATCCTATCCTATCCTGTATTCTATCCAAATTCTACCCTATCCTCTATCCTATCCTATCCTCTATCCTATCCTCTCTCCTATCCTATCCTCTATCCTATCCTATCCTCTATCCTATCCTATCCTCTATCCTATCCTATCCTCTATCCTATCCTATCCTCTATCCTATCCTATCCTATATCCTATCCTATCCTCTATCCTATCCTATCCTCTATCCTATCCTATCCTCTATCCTATCCTATCCTCTATCCTATCCTATCCTCTATCGTATCCTATCCTCTATCCTATCCTATCCTCTATCCTATCCTATACTCTATCCTATCCCATCCTCTATCCTATCCCAACCTCTATTCTATACTATCCTCTATCCTATAATATCCTCTATCCTATCCTATCCTCTATCCTGTAGTATCCTCTATCCTATCCAATCCTCTATCCTATCCTATATCCTATTCTCTATCCTCTATCCTATCCCATCCTCTATTCTATCGTATACTCTATCCTATACCATCCTCTATCCTATCCTGTCCTGTATTCTATACTATCCTCTATCCTATAATATCCTCTATCCTATCCTATACTCTACCCTATACTATCCTCTATCCAATCCTATCATCTATCCTACCCAATCCCCTATCAAATCCTCTATCCTATCCTATCCTGTATCCTATCCAATCCCCCATCCTATCCTCTATCCTATCCTATATTTTATCCTATCCTATCCTCTGTCGTATCCTATTTTCTATTCTATCCTACCCTCTGTCCTATCCTATACTCTATCCTATCCTATCCTGTCCTCTATCCTATCCTATACTCTATCCTATACTATCCTCTATCTTATCCTATCCTCTATCCTATAATATCCTCTATTCTATCCAATCCTTAATCCTATCCAATCCACTATCGTATCCTGTATCCTATCCTCTATCCTAACCTATCCTCAATCCTACCCTATACCCTATCCTATCCGATCCTCTAACCTATCCTATCATCTATCCTATCCTATCCTCTGTTTTATCCTATTTTCTATCCTATCCTATCATCTATCCTATCCCATCCTCTATCGTATCCTATCCTCTATCGTATCCTATCCTATATCCTACAATATCCCCTATCCTATCCTATCCTATCCTCTATCCTATCCAATCCTCTATACTATCGTATCCTCTACCCTATCCAATCCCCTATCGCATCCTCTATCCTATCCTGTCCTGTATCCTATCCAATCCCCCATCATCTCCCCTACCGTATCCTCTATCCTATCCTATCCTCTATCCTATCGTATCCTCTATCCTATCCTGTCCCGTATCCTATCCAATCCCCCATCCTATCCCCTATCGTATCCTCTATCCTATCCTATCCTCTATCCTATCGTATCCTCTATCCTATCGTATCATCTATCCTATCCTATTCTCTGTTCTATCCTATTTTCTATCCTACCCTACCCTCTATCCTATCCTATCCTCTATCCTATCCTCTATCCTATCCTATCCTCAAACCTATCCTATCATCTATCCTATCCTATTCTCTATTCTATCGTATACTCTATCCTATCCCATCCTCTATCCTATCCCATCCTCTATTCTATACTATCCTCTATCCTATAATATCCTCTATCCTTTCCTAACCTCTATCCTATCCTATATCCTATCCTCTATCCTCTATCTTATCCCATCCTCTATTCTATCGTATACTCTATCCTATCCCATCCTCTATCCTATCCTATCCTCTATTCTATACTATCCTCTATCCTATAATATCCTCTATCCTATCCTATCCTCTATCCTATATTATCCTCTATCCTATCCCATCCTCTATCCTATCCTATACTCTACCCTATACTATCCTCTATCCTATCCTATCCTCTAGCCTCTAATATCCACTATTCTATCCAATCCTCTATCCTAACCTATCCTGTATCCTATCCTATCCTCTATCCTGTTATATCCCCTATCCAATCCTATCCTCTATCCTATCCAATCCCCTATCCTATCCTCTATCCTATCCTATCCTGTATCCTATCCAATCCCCCATCCTATCCTCTATCCTATCCTATATTTTATCCTATCCTATCCTCTATCCTATCCTATCCTCTATCCTATCCTATCCTCTATCCTATCCTATCCTCTATCCTATCCTATCCTCTATCCTATCCTATCCTCTATCCTATCCTATCCTCTATCCTATCCTATCCTCTATCGTATCCTATCCTCTATCCTATCCTATCCTCTATCCTATCCTATCCTCTATCCTATCCTATCCTCTATCCTATCCTGTCCTCTATCCTATCCTATCCTGTATCCTATCCAATTCCCTATCCCATCCTCTATCCTATCCTGTCCTCTATTCTATCCCATCCTTTATCCTATCCTGTATCCTATCCTATCTTCAATCCTATCCTATCAGCTATCCTATCCTATTCTCTATCCTATCCTATCCTCTATCCTATACAATCCTCTATGCTATCCTATACTCTATCCTATCGTATCCTCTGTCCCATCCTATCCTCTATACTATCCTATACTATTCTCTATCCTATCCTATCCTCTATCCTATCCTTTCCTCAATCCTATCCCATCCTCTACCCTATCCTATCCTCTATCCTATCCTATCCTCTATCCTATCCTATCCTCTGTCCTATCCTATCCTCCATCCTATGCTCTATCCTCAATCCCATCCTCTATCCTATCCTATCCTCTATCCTATCCTATCCTCTATCCTATCCTATAATCTATCCTATCATCTATTCTATCCAATCCCCTATCCTATCCTCTATCGTCTCCTATCCTCTATCCTATCCTATCCTCTATCGTCTCCTGTCCTCTATCCTATCCAATCCCCTATCCGATCCTCTATCGTCTCATATCCTCTGTCCTATCCAATCCCCTATCCTATCCTCTATCCTATCCTATCCTCTATCCTATCCTATCCTCTATCCTATCCTATAATCTATCCTATCCTCTATCCTATCCAATCCCATATCCGATCCTCTATCGTCTCATATCCTCTGTCCTATCCAATCCCCTATCCTATCCCCTATCCTATCCTATCCTCTATCCTATCCTATCCTCTATCCTATCCTATCCTCTATCCTATCCTATCCTCTATCCTATCCTATCCTCTATCCTATCCTATCCTCTATCCTATCCTGTCTTCTATCCTATCCTATAATCTATCCTATCGTATCCTCTATCCAATCCTATCCTCTATCCTATCCAATCCTCTATCGCATCCTCTATCCTATCCTATCCTCTATCTTATCCTATCCTCTATCCTATCCTATCCTATATCCTATAATATCCTCTATGCTAACCTGTATCGTATCCAATCCTTTATCCTATCCTATCCTCTATCCTATAATATTCTCTATTCTAACCTATCCTCTATTGTATAATTTCCTCTATCCTATCCTATCCTCTATCCTATCCAATCCTCTTTCGTATCCTCTATCCTATCCTATACTCTATCCTATCCCATCCTCTATCCTATCCCAACCTCTATTCTATACTATCCTCTATCCTATAATATCCTCTATCCTATCCTATCCTCTATCCTGTAGTATCCTCTATCCTATCCAATCCTCTATCCTATCCTATATCCTATTCTCTATCCTCTATCCTATCCCATCCTCTATTCTATCGTATACTCTATCCTATCCCATCCTCTATCCTATCCTGTCCTCTATTCTATACTATCCTCTATGCTATAATATCCTTTATCCTATCCTATACTCTACCCTATACTATCCTCTATCCAATCCTATCATCTATCCTACCCAATCCCCTATCCAATCCTCTATCCTATCCTATCCTGTATCCTATCCAATCCCCCATCCTATCCTCTATCCTATCCTATCCTCTATCCTATTCTGTCCTCTATCCTATCCTATACTCTATCCTATACTATCCTCTATCTTATCCTATCCTCTATCCTATAATATCCTCTATTCTATCCAATCCTTAATCCTACCCAATCCACTATCGTATCCTGTATCCTATCCTCTATCCTAACCTATCCTCAATCCTACCCTATACCCTATCCTATCCGATCCTCTAACCTATCCTATCATCTATCCTATCCTATCCTCTGTTTTATCCTATTTTCTATCCTATCCTATCCTCTATCCTATCCCATCCTCTATCGTATCCTATCCTCTATCGTATCCTATCCTATATCCTACAATATCCCCTATCCTATCCTATCCTATCCTCTATCCTATCCAATCCTCTATACTATCGTATCCTCTACCCTATCCAATCCCCTATCGCATCCTCTATCCTATCCTGTCCTGTATCCTATCCAATCCCCCATCCTCTCCCCTATCGTATCCTCTATCCTATCCTATCCTCTATCCTATCGTATACTCTATCCTATCCTGTCCTGTATCCTATCCAATCCCCCATCCTATCCCCTATCGTATCCTCTATCCTATCCTATCCTCTATCCTATCGTATCCTCTATCCTATCGTATCATCTATCCTATCCTATTCTCTGTTCTATCCTATTTTCTATCCTACCCTACCCTCTATCCTATCCTATCCTCTATCCTATCCTATCCTCAAACCTACCCTATCCTCTATCCTATCCTATCCTCAAACCTACCCTATCCTCTATCCTATCCTATTCTCTATCCTATCCTATCCTCTATCCTTTCCTATCCTCTATCCTATCCTATCCTCTATTCTATCCTATCCCCTATCCTATCCTCTATCCTATCCTCTATCATATCGTATCCTCTATCCTATAATATCCTCTATAATATCCTATCCTCTATCCGATCCTATCCTCTATTATATCCAATCCTCTATCCTATCCTATCCTCTATCCTATACTATCCTCTATCCTATCCAATCCCCTATCCTATCCTCTATCCGATCCTATGCTCTATCCAATCCCCTATCCTATCGTCTATTCGATCCTATCCTCTATCCTATCCTATCCTCTATAATATCGTATCCTCTATCCTATCCTGTCCTCTATCCTATAATGACATCCATGCTATCCTATTCTCTATCCTACCCTATCCTATCCTCTATCCTATCGTATCCTCTATCCTATCCTATCCTCTATCCTATCCTATCCTCTATCCTCTATCCTATCCTATCCTCTATCCTATCCTATGCTCTATCCTATCCTACCCTCTATCCTATCCTATCCTCTATCCTATCCTATCCTCTATCCTATCCTATCCTCTATCCTATCCTATCCTCTATCCTATCCTGTCTTCTATCCTATCCTATAATCTATCCTATCGTATCCTCTATCCAATCCTATCCTCTATCCTATCCAATCCTCTATCGCATCCTCTATCCTATCCTATCCTCTATCTTATCCTATCGTCTATCCTATCCTATCCTATATCCTATAATATCCTCTATGCTATCCTGTATCCTATCCAATCCTTTATCCTATCCTATCCTCTATCCTATAATATCCTCTATCCTAACCTATCCTCTATTGTATAATATCCTCTATCCTATCCTATACTCTATCCTATCCAATCCTCTATCGTATCCTCTATCCTATCCTATCCTCTAACTTATCCTATCTTCTATCCTATTCTATCCCATCCTCTATTCTATCGTATACTCTATCATATCCCATCCTCTATCCTATCCCATCCTCTATTCTATACTATCCTCTATCCTATAATATCCTCTATCCTATCCTATCCTCTATCCTATCCTATATCCTATCCTCTATCCTCTATCTTATCCCATCCTCTATTCTATCGTATACTCTATCCTATCCCATCCTGTATCCTATCCTATACTCTATTCTATACTATCCTCTATACTATAATATCCTCTATCCTATCCTATCCTCTATCCTATAGTATCCTCTATCCTATCCCATCCTCTATCGTATCCTATACTCTACCCTATACTATCCTCTATCCTATCCTATCCTCTAGCCTCTAATATCCACTATTCTATCCAATCCTCTATCCTAACCTATCCTGTATCCTATCCTATCCTCTATCCTGTTATATCCCCTATCCAATCCTATCATCTATCCTATCCAATCCCCTATCCTATCCTCTATCCTATCCTATCCTATCCTGTATCCTATCCAATCCCCCATCCTATCCTCTATCCTATCCTATATTTTATCCTATCCTATCATCTGTCCTATCCTATTTTCTATCCTATCCTACCCTCTGTCCTATCCTATCCTCTATCCTATCCTATCATCTATCCTATCCTGTCCTCTATCCTATCCTATACTCTATCCTATACTATCCTCTATCCTATCCTATCCTCTATCCTATAATATCCTCTATTCTATCCAATCCTTAATCCTATCCAATCCTCTATCGTATCCTCTATCCTACCCTCTATCCTATAGTATCCTCTATCCTATCCCATCCTCTATCCTATCCTATACTCTACCCTATCCTATCCTCAAACCTATCCTATCCTCTATCCTATCCTATTCTCTATCCTATCCTATACTCTATCCTTTCCTATCCTCTATCCTATCCTATCCTCTATTCTATCCTATCCCCTATCCTATCCTCTATACTATCATATCCTCAATCCTATCCTATACTGCATTATATCCTATCCTCTATCCTATCCTCCATCATATCGTATCCTCTATCCTATCCTATCTTCTACCCTATAATATCCTCGATCCTATCGTATCCTCTATCCTATCCTATCCTCTACTCTATAATATCCTCTATCCTATCCTTTCCTCTATCCTATCGTATCCTCTATCCTATCCTGTCCTGTATCCTATCCAATCCCCCATCCTATCCCCTATCGTATCCTCTATCCTATCGTATCATCTATCCTATCCTATTCTCTGTTCTATCCTATTTTCTATCCTACCCTACCCTCTATCCTATCCTGTCCTCTATCCTATCCAATCCCCTATCCCATCCTCTATCCGATCCTATCCTATCCTCTTATCCTATCCTCTATCCTATCCTCTATCCTATCCTCTATCCTATCCTCTATCCTATCGTATCCTCTATCATATCGTATCCACTATCCTATCCCATCCTCTATCCTATCCTATCCTCAATCCTGTCCCATACTCTATCCTATCCTACCCCTGTCCAATCCTATCCTCTATCCTATCCTGTCCTCTATCCTATCCTATTCTCTGTTCTATCCTATTTTCTATCCTACCCTACCCTCTATCCTATCCTGTCCACTATCCTATCCAATCCCCTATCCCATCCTCTATCCGATCCTATCCTATCCTGTCCACTATCCTATCCAATCCCCTATCCCATCCTCTATCCGATCCTATCCTATCCTCTATCCTATCCTCTATCCTATCGTCTATCCTATCCTCTATCCTATCGTATCCTCTATCATATCGTATCCACTATCCTATCCCATCCTCTATCCTATGCTATCCTCAATCCTATCCCATACTCTATCCTATCCTACCCCTGTCCAATCCTATCCTCTATCCTATCCTATCCTCTATCATATCCTGTCCTCTATCCTATCCTATAATCTATCCTATCGTATCCTCTATCCTATAATATCCTCTATCCTATCCTATCCTCTATTCTATCCAATCAACTATCCTGTCCTCTATCCTATCCTATCCTGTATCCTATCCAATTCCCTATCCCATCCTCAATCCTATCCTATCCTCTATCCTATCCTATCCTATCCTTTCCTCTATCCTATCCTATCCTCTATCCTATCCAAATTCCACCCTATCCTATTCTCTATCATATCCTATCCTCTATTCTGTCCTATCCTCTATCCTATCCTATCCTCAATCCTATCCTAACCTATAGTATCCTCTATTCTATCCTATCCTATCCTATAATATCATCTATCCTATTCTGTCCTCTATCCTCTCCAATTACCTATCCTATCATCCATCCTATATTATCCACTATCCTATCCTGTCCTCCAACCTATCCTATCCTCTATCCTACCCTAGCCTCTATAATATCGTATCCTCTATCATATCCTATCCTCCTTCCTACAATATCATCTATCCTATGCTATCCTCTATCCTATCCTATCCTCTATCCTATCCTATCCTTTATACTATCCAATCCTCTATCGTATCCTCTATCCTATCCTATCCGCTATCCTATCCTTTCCTCTACAATATCGTATCCTCTATCCTATCCTATCCTCCATCCTATTAAACACCCTATCCTATCCTCTATCCTGTCCTATCCTCTATCCTATCATATCCCCAATCCTATCCTATCCTCTATCTTATCCTATCCTCTATCCTATCCTATCCTCTATCATATCATATCCTCTTTCCTATAATATCATCTATCCTATTCTATCCTCTATCCTATCCTCTGTCCTTTCCCATCCTCTATCCTATAATCCTCTATCCTCTATCCTATCGTCTATCCTATAATATCATCTATCCTATCCAATCCTCAACCCTATCCTCTCCTCAATCCTATCCTATACTCTATCCTATCCTATCCGCAATCCTATCCTATCCACAATCCTATCCTTTCCTCTATTATATCCTATTCTCTATCCTATCCTATCCTCTATCCTATAATATCCTCTATCTTTCCAATCCTCTATTCTATACTCTATCCTATCCTCTATCCTATACTATCCTCAAGCCTATCCTATCCACTATCCTATCCTATCCTCTATACTATCCTATCCTCTATCCTATCCTATCGTCTATACTATCCTATCGTCAATCCTATAATATCATCTATCCTATCCAATCCCCTATCCTATCCTAAGTCCTATAATATCATCTATCCTATCCAATCCTCAACCCTATCCTATCCTCAATCCTATCCTATACTCAATCCTATCCTATCCTCTATCATATCTAATCCCCTATCCTATCCTCTATCCTATCCTATCCACTATCCTAACCTATTCTCTATCATATCCTCTGTCCTATCCTATCCTTTATCCTATCCAATCCCCTATCCTATCCTCTGTCCTATAATATCCTCTATCCTATCCTATCCTCTATCCTAAGCTATCCTCTATCCTATACTATCCTCAATCCTATCCTATCCTCTATCCTATCGTATCCTCTATACTATCCTATCCTCTATCCTATAATATCATCTATCCTATCCAATCCTCAACCCTATCCTATCCTCAATCCTATCCTATCCTCTATCCTATCCTATCCTCTATACTATCCTATCCTCAATCCTATCCTATCCTCTATCCTATCCTATACTCTATCTTATCCTTTATTCTTTATTCTTATACTCTATCTTATCGTTCTATCCTCTATCCTGTCCTCAATCCTATCTTATCCTATACTATCCTCTATTCTATCCTATCCCCTATCCTATAAAATCATCTATCCTATTCTATCCTCCATCCTATCGTATCCTCTATCCTCTCCAATTACCTATCCTATCATCCATCCTATATTATCCACTATCCTATCCTGTCCTCCAACCTATCCTATCCTCTATCCTACCCTAGCCTCTATAATATCGTATCCTCTATCATATTATATCCTCTTTCCTACAATATCATCTATCCTATGCTATCCTCTATCCTATCCTATCCTCTACACTATCCTATCCTCTACACTATCCTATCCTCTATCCTATCCTATCCTCTATCCTACCCTATCCTCTATCCTATCTTATCCTCTATCCTATACTATCCTCAATCCTATCCTATCCTCTATCCTATCCTATCCTCTATACTATCCTATCCTCGATCCTATAATATCATCTATCCTATCCAATCCTCAACCCTATCCTATCCTCAATCCTATCCTATACTCAATCCTATCCTATCCTCTATCATATCTAATCCCCTATCCTATCCTCTATCCTATCCTATCCACTATCCTAACCTATTCTCTATCATATCCTCTGTCCTATCCTATCCTTTATCCTATCCAATCCCCTATCCTATCCTCTGTCCTATAATATCCTCTATCCTATCCTATCCTCTATCCTAAGCTATCCTCTATCCTATACTATCCTCAATCCTATCCTATCCTCTATCCTATCGTATCCTCTATACTATCCTATCCTCTATCCTATAATATCATCTATCCTATCCAATCCTCAACCCTATCCTATCCTCAATCCTATCCTATCCTCTATCCTATCCTATCCTCTATACTATCCTATCCTCTATCCTATCCTATCCTCTATACTATCCTATCCTCAATCCTATCCTATCCTCTATCCTATCCTCTCTTCTATCCTATCCTATCCTCAATCCTATCCTATCCTATATCCTGCCCTATCCTCTACCCTATCCTATCCTCTATCCTATCCTATCCTCTATCGTATCCTATACTCTATCCTATCCTATCCTCTATCCTATCCTATACTCTATCATATCCTATCCTCTATCCTATCCTTTCCTCTATCCTATCCTATCCTCTATCGTATCCTGTACTCTATCCTATCCTATCCTATCCTCTATCCTATCCTTTCCTCAATCCTATCCCATCCTCTATCCTATCCTATCCTCTATCCTATCCTATCCTCTATCCTATCCTATCATCTATCCTATCCTATCCTATCATCTATCCTATCCTATCCTCTATCATATCCTCTATCCTATCCTCTATCCTATCATATCCTCTATGTTATCCTATCCTCTATCCTCTCCAATTTCCTATCCTATCCTCTAACCTATCCTTTCCTCTATCCTATCCTCTATCCTATCCTATCCTCTATCCTCTCCAATTACCTATCCTATCCACCATCCTATCCTTTCCTCTATCCTATCCTATCCTCTATCCAATCCTATCCACTTTCCTATCCTATCATCTATCCTATTCTATCCTCTATCCTATCCTATCCTCTACCCTACCCTATCCTCAATCCTATCCTATCCTCTATCGTATCCTATCCAATATCGTATCCCCTATCCTATCCTATCCTCTATCCTATCCTATCATCTATCCTATCCTATCCTCTATCCTATCCTATCCTCTTTCCTATCCTATCCTCTATCCTATCCCATCCCCTATCCTATCCTATCGTCTATCCTATAATATCCTCTATCCTATCCTATCCTCTATCCTATCCTATCCTCTATCGTCTCCTATCCCCTATCATATCCAATTCCCTATCCCATCCTCTATCCTATCCTATCCTGTATCCTATCCTATCCTCTATAAAATTGTAACCTCTATCGTAACCTATCCTCTTTCAAATAATATCACCTTTCCTATCCTATTCTCTATCCTATCTTATCCTCTATTATATCCTATCCTCTATCGTCTCCTATCCTCTATCATATCCAATCCCCTATCCTATCATCTATCCTATCCTATTCTCTATCCTATCCAATCCTCAACCCTATCCTATCCTCCATCCTATCCTATCCTCTTTCCTATCCTATCCTGTATCCTATCCTATCCTCTGTAATATCGTATGCTCTATCATATCCTATCCTCTTTCCCATAATATCATCTTTCCTATCCTATTCTCTATCCTATCTTATCCTCTATCCTATCCTATCCTCTATCGTCTCCTATCCTCTATCATATCTAATCCCCTATCCTATCCTCTATCCTATCCAATCCCCTATCCTATCCTCTATAATATCGTATCCTCTATCATATTCTACCCTCTATCCTATAATATCATCTATCCTATCCTATTCTCTATCCTATCCTATCCTCTATCCTATAATATCCTCTATCCTATCCAATCCTCTATCCTATACTTTATCCTATCCTCTATCCTATCCTATCCTCTATCCTATACTATCCTCTACCCTATCCTATCCTCTATACTATCCTATCCACAATCCTATCCTATCCTCTAACCTATCCTATCCTGTATCCTATCCTATCCTCTATCCTGTCCTATCCTCTATCCTATCCTATCCCCAATCCTATTCTATCCTCTATCCTATCCTATCCTCAATCCTATCGTATCCCCTATAATATCGTATCCTCTATCCTATAATATCATCTATACTATCCGTTTCTCTATCCTATCCTATCATATCCTCTATCCTATCCTATCCTCTATGCTGTCCTATCTTCTATCCTATCATATCCTCTATAATATCCAATCCCCTATCCTATATTCTATCCTATCCTATCCTGTATCCTATCCTATCCTCTATAAAATCGTAACCTCTATCATATCCTATCCTCTTTCCAATAATATCACCTTTCCTATCCTATTCTCTATCCTATCCTATCCTCTATCGTCTCCTATCCTCTATCATAACCAATCCCCTATCCTATCCTATCCTCTATAATATCGTATCCTCTATCATATTCTATCCTCTATCCTATCCAATCCTCTATCCTATACTCTATCCTATCCCCTATCCTATCCTCTCCTCAATCCTATCCTATACTCAATCCTATCCTATCCTCTATCCTATCCAATCCCCTTTCCTATCCTCTATGCGGTCTTATCCTCTATCCTATCCTATCCTCAATCCTATCCTATCCTCTATAATATCCTATCCTCTATCATATCCAATCCAATATCCTATCCTGTATCCAATCCTATCCTCTATCCTATCCTACCCTCTTTCCTATCCTATCCTCAATCCCATTCTATCCTCTATCCTATCCTATCCTCTATACTATCCTATCCTCTATCCTATAATATCATCTATCCTATCCAATCCTCAACCCTATCCTATCCTCAATCCTATCCTATACTCAATCCTATTCTATCCTCTATCCTATCCAATCCCCTATCCTATCCTGTATCCTATCCTATCCTCTATCCTGTCCTATCCTCTATCCTATCCTATCCCCAATCCTATCCTATCCTCTATCATATCCTTTCCTCAATCCTATCCTATCCTCTATAATATCGTATCCTCTATCCTATAATATCATCTATCCTATCCTATCCTATCCTGTATCCTATTCTATCCTCTATAAAATCGTAACCTCTATGATATCCTATCCACTTTCCCATAATATCACCTTTCCTATCCTATTCTCTATCCTATCTTATCCTCTATTATATCCTATCCTCTATCGTCTCCTATCCTCTATCATATCCAATCCCCTATCCTATATTCTATCCTATCCTATCCTGTATCCTATCCTATCCTCTATAAAATCGTAACCTCTATCATATCCTCTCCTCTTTCCCATAATATCACCTTTCCTATCCTATTCTCTATCCTATCTTATCCTCTATCCTATCCTATCCTCTATCGTCTCCTATCCTCTATCATATCCAATCCCCTATCCTATCAGCTATCCTATCCTATTCTCTATCCTATCCAATCCCCTAGCCTATCCTCTATCCTATCCTATCCGCAATCCTATCCTATCCTCCATCCTATAATATCCTCTATCCTTTCCAATCCCCTATCCTATCCTCTATCCTATCCTATCCTCTATCATATCCAATCCCCTATCGTATCATCTATTATATCCTATTCTCTATCCTATCCTATCCTCAATCCTATCCTATACTCTATCCTATCCTATCCTGTATCCTATCCTATTATCTATAATAACGCATCCTCTATCACATCCTATCCTCTTTCCCATAATATCACCTTTCCTATAGTATTCTCTATCCTATCTTATCCTCTATTATATCCTATCCTCTATCGTCTCCTATCCTCTATCATATCCAATCCCCTATCCTATCATCTATACTATCCCATTCTCTATCCTATCCTATCCTCTATCTTATCCTATCGTCTATCGTATCCTATCCTCTATCCTATCCAATCCCCTATCCTATCCTCTATCCTGTCCTATCCATCTATCCTATCCTATCCTCAATCCTATCCTATCTTCTATCCTATCCTATCCTCTATCCTATCCTATCCTCTATACTATCCTATCATCTATCCTATCCAATCCTCAACCCTATCCTATCCTCTATCCTATCCTATACTCTATCTTATCCTATCCGCAATCCTATCCTATCCTGTATCCTATAAGATCCTCTATCCTTTCCAATCCCCTATCCTGTCCTATCCTCAATCGTATCCTATCCTCTATCCTATCCTATCCTCTATAATACCGTATCGTCTACCATATCCTATCCTCTTTCCCATAATATCATCTTTCCAATACTATTATCTATCCTATCTTATCCTCTATCATATCCTATCCACTATCGTCTCCTATCCTCTATCATATCCAATCCCCTATCCTATTCTCTATCCTATCCACTATCCTAACCTATTCTCTATCATATCCTTTGTCCTATCCTATCCTCTATTATATCCAATCCCCTATCCTATCCTCTATCCTATCCTATCCTCTATCCTATCCTACCCTCAATCGTATCCTATCCTCTATCCTATCCTATCCTGTATCTTATCCTATCCTCTATCCTATCCTATCCTCTATCCTATCCTATCCTCTATCCTATCCTATCCTCTATCCTATCCTATCCTCTATCCTATCCTATCCTCTATCCTATCCTATCCTCTATCCTATCCTATCCTCTATCCTATCCTATCCTCTATCCTATCCTATCCTCTATCCTATCCTATCCTCTATCCTATCCTATCCTCTATCCTATCCTATCCTCTATCCTATCCTATCCTCTATCCTATCCTCTATCCTAATCGCTATCCTATCCTCTATCCTATCCTCTATCCTATCCTATCCTCTATCCTATCCTCTATCCTATCCTATCCTCTATCCTATCCTATCCTCTATCCTATACTATCCTCTATCCTATCCTATCCTCTATCCTATCCTATCCTCTATATTATCCTATCCTCTATTCTATCCTCTATCCTATCCTCTATCCTATCCTATCCTCTATCCGATCCTCTATCCTATCCTATCCTCTATCTTATCCTCTATCCTAACCTCTATCCTATCCTCTATCCTGTCCTATACTCTATCCTACCCTTTCCTTCATCCTATCCTCTATCCTATCCTCTATCCTATTCTATCCTCTATCCTATCCTTTCCTCTATCCTATCCTATCCTCTATCCTATCCTCTATCCTATCCTCTATCCTATCCTCTATCCTATCCTATCCTCTATCCTATCCTATCCTCTATCCTATCCTATCCTCTATCCTATCCTATCCTCTATCCTATCCTATCCTCTATCCTATCCTATCCTCTATCCTATCCTATCCTCTATCCTATCCTATCCTCTATCCTATCCTATCCTCTATCCTATCCTATCCTCTATCCTATCCTATCCTCTATCCTATCCTATCCTCTATCCTATCCTATCCTCTATCCTATCCTATCCTCTATCCTATCCTATCCTCTATCCTATCCTCTATCCCATCCTCTATCCTATCCTCTATCCTATACTCTACCCTATCCTATCCTCTATCCTATCCTATCCTCTATCCTATCCTTTCTTCTATCCTATCCTATCCTCTATCCTATCCTATCCTCTATCCGATCCTCTATCCTATCCTATTCTGTATCCTATCCTATCCTCTAACCTATCCTATCCTCTATCCTATCCTATCCTCTATGATATCCTATCCTCTATCCTATACTCTATCATATCCAATCCTCTATCGTATCCTCTATCCTATCCTATCCTCTATCGTATCCTATCCTCTATCCTATCCTATCCTCTATCCTATCCTTTCCTCAATCCTATTATATCCTATATCCTATCCTATCCTCTATCCTATCCTATCCTCTATTCTATCCTATCCTCTATCCTATCCTCTATGCTGTCCTATACTCTATCCTATCCTTTCCTCTATCCTATCCTCTATCCTATCCTCTATCCTGTCCTATACTCTATCCTATCCTTTCCTCTATCCAATCCTATCATCTAACCCGTCCTGTCCTCAATCCTATCCTATACTGTATTATATACTATCCTCTATCCTATCCTATCCTCTATCCTATCCAATCCCCTATCCTATCCTATATAATATCGAATCCTCCATCATATCCTATCCTCTTTCAAATAATATCATCTATCCTATCCTATCCTCTATCCTATCCTATCCTCTATCCCATTCTACCCTCTATCCTATCCTATCCTCTATCCTATCCTATCCCCTATCCTATCCTATCCTCTATCCTATCCTATTCTCTATCCTATTAGATTCTCTATCCTATCCAATCCTCTATCCTATCCTCTATAATATCCTCTATCCTATCCTCTATCCTATCCTCTATCCTATCCTATCCTCAATCCTATCCTATCCTCTATCCTATCCTCTATCCTATCCTATCCTCTATCCTATCCTATCCTCTATCCTATCCTTTCCTCAATCCTATTATATCCTCTATCCTATCCTATCCTCCATCCTATCCTATCCTCTATCCTATCCTATCCTCTATCCTATCCTATCCTCTATCCTATCCGATCCTCTATCCTATCCTATCCTCTATCCTATCCTCTATCCTATCCGCTATCCTATCCTCTATCCTATCCTCTATCCTATCCTATCCTCTATCCTATCCTATTCTCTATCCTATCCTATCCTCTATCCTATCCTATCCTCTATCCTATCCTATCCTCTATCCTATCCTATCCTCTATCCTATCCTATCCTCTAGCCTATCCTATCCTCTATCCTATCCTATCCTCTATCCTATCCTATCCTCTATCCTATCCTATCCTCTATCCTATCCTATCCTCTATCCTATCCTATCCTCTATCCTATCCTATCCTCTATCCTATCCTATCCTCTATCCTATCCTATCCTCTATTCTATCCTATCCTCTATCCTATCCTATCCTCTATCCTATCCTATCCTCTATCCTATCCTATCCTCTATCCTATCCTATCCTCTATCCTATCCTCTATCCTAACCGCTATCCTATCCTCTATCCTATCCTCTATCCTATCCTATCCTCTATCCTATCCTCTATCCTATCCTATCCTCTATCCGATCCTCTATCCTATCCTATACTCTATCCAACCCTTTCCTCCATCCTATCCTCTATCCTATCCTCTATCCTATCCTCTATCCTATCCTATCCTCTATCTTATCCTTTCCTATATCCTATCCTATCCTCTATCCTATCCTCTATCCTATCATCTATCCTATCCTTTCTTCTATCCTATCCTATCCTCTATCCTATCCTATCCTCTATCCGATCCTCTATCCTATCCTATTCTGTATCCTATCCTATCCTCTATCCTATCCTATCGTCTATCCTATCCTATCCTCTATCCTATGCTATTCTCTATCCTATTAGATTCTCTATCCTATCCAATCCTCTATCCTATCCTCTATAATATCCTCTATCCTATCCTCTATCCTATCCTCTATCCTATCCTATCCTCTATCCTATCCTATCCTCTATCCTATCCTATCCTCTAACCTATCCTATCCTCTATCCTATCCTATCCTCTATGATATCCTATCCTCTATCCTATACTCTATCATATCCAATCCTCTATCGTATCCTCTATCCTATCCTATCCTCTATCCTATCCTATCCTCTATCCTATCCTATCCTCTATCCTATCCTTTCCTCAATCATATTATATCCTATATCCTATCCTATCCTCTATCCTATCCTATCCTCTATTCTATCCTATCCTCTATCCTATCCTCTATGCTGTCCTATACTCTATCCTATCCTTTCCTCTATCCTATCCTCTATCCTATCCTCTATCCTGTCCTATACTCTATCCTATCCTTTCCTCTATCCAATCCTATCATCTAACCCGTCCTGTCCTCAATCCTATCCTATACTGTATTATATACTATCCTCTATCCTATCCTATCCTCTATCCTATCCAATCCCCTATCCTATCCTATATAATATCGAATCCTCCATCATATCCTATCCTCTTTCAAATAATATCATCTATCCTATCCTATCCTCTATCCTATCCTATCCTCTATCCCATTCTACCCTCTATCCTATCCTATCCTCTATCCTATCCTATCCCCTATCCTATCCTATCCTCTATCCTATCCTATTCTCTATCCTATTAGATTCTCTATCCTATCCAATCCTCTATCCTATCCTCTATAATATCCTCTATCCTATCCTCTATCCTATCCTCTATCCTATCCTATCCTCAATCCTATCCTATCCTCTATCCTATCCTCTATCCTATCCTATCCTCTATCCTATCCTATCCTCTATCCTATCCTTTCCTCAATCCTATTATATCCTCTATCCTATCCTATCCTCCATCCTATCCTATCCTCTATCCTATCCTATCCTCTATCCTATCCTATCCTCTATCCTATCCGATCCTCTATCCTATCCTATCCTCTATCCTATCCTCTATCCTATCCGCTATCCTATCCTCTATCCTATCCTCTATCCTATCCTATCCTCTATCCTATCCTATTCTCTATCCTATCCTATCCTCTATCCTATCCTATCCTCTATCCTATCCTATCCTCTATCCTATCCTATCCTCTATCCTATCCTATCCTCTAGCCTATCCTATCCTCTATCCTATCCTATCCTCTATCCTATCCTATCCTCTATCCTATCCTATCCTCTATCCTATCCTATCCTCTATCCTATCCTATCCTCTATCCTATCCTATCCTCTATCCTATCCTATCCTCTATCCTATCCTATCCTCTATCCTATCCTATCCTCTATTCTATCCTATCCTCTATCCTATCCTATCCTCTATCCTATCCTATCCTCTATCCTATCCTATCCTCTATCCTATCCTATCCTCTATCCTATCCTCTATCCTAACCGCTATCCTATCCTCTATCCTATCCTCTATCCTATCCTATCCTCTATCCTATCCTCTATCCTATCCTATCCTCTATCCGATCCTCTATCCTATCCTATACTCTATCCAACCCTTTCCTCCATCCTATCCTCTATCCTATCCTCTATCCTATCCTCTATCCTATCCTATCCTCTATCTTATCCTTTCCTATATCCTATCCTATCCTCTATCCTATCCTCTATCCTATCCTCTATCCTATCCTTTCTTCTATCCTATCCTATCCTCTATCCTATCCTATCCTCTATCCGATCCTCTATCCTATCCTATTCTGTATCCTATCCTATCCTCTATCCTATCCTATCCTCTATCCTATCCTATCCTCTATCCTATGCTATTCTCTATCCTATTAGATTCTCTATCCTATCCAATCCTCTATCCTATCCTCTATAATATCCTCTATCCTATCCTCTATCCTATCCTCTATCCTATCCTATCCTCTATCCTATCCTATCCTCTATCCTATCCTATCCTCTAACCTATCCTATCCTCTATCCTATCCTATCCTCTATGATATCCTATCCTCTATCCTATACTCTATCATATCCAATCCTCTATCGTATCCTCTATCCTATCCTATCCTCTATCCTATCCTATCCTCTATCCTATCCTATCCTCTATCCTATCCTTTCCTCAATCATATTATATCCTATATCCTATCCTATCCTCTATCCTATCCTATCCTCTATTCTATCCTATCCTCTATCCTATCCTCTATGCTGTCCTATACTCTATCCTATCCTTTCCTCTATCCTATCCTCTATCCTATCCTCTATCCTGTCCTATACTCTATCCTATCCTTTCCTCTATCCAATCCTATCATCTAACCCGTCCTGTCCTCAATCCTATCCTATACTGTATTATATACTATCCTCTATCCTATCCTATCCTCTATCCTATCCAATCCCCTATCCTATCCTATATAATATCGAATCCTCCATCATATCCTATCCTCTTTCAAATAATATCATCTATCCTATCCTATCCTCTATCCTATCCTATCCTCTATCCCATTCTACCCTCTATCCTATCCTATCCTCTATCCTATCCTATCCCCTATCCTATCCTATCCTCTATCGTATCCTTTCCTCAATCCTATTATATCCTCTATCCTATCCTATCCTCCATCCTATCCTATCCTCTATCCTATCCTATCCTCCATCCTATCCTATCCTCTATCCTATCCTATCCTCTATCCTATCCTATCCTCTATCCTATACTATCCTCTATCCTATCCTATCCTCTATCCTATCCTATCCTCTATATTATCCTATCCTCTATCCTATCCTCTATCCTATCCTATCCTCTATCCGATCCTCTATCCTATCCTCTATCCTGTCCTATACTCTATCCTACGCTTTCCTCCATCCTATCCTCTATCCTATCCTCTATCCTATCCTCTATCCTATCCTATCCTCTATCCTATCCTTTCCTCTATCCTATCCTATCCTCTATCCTATCCTCTATCCTATCCTCTATCCTATCCTCTATCCTATCCTCTATCCTATCCTATCCTCTATCCTATCCTATCCTCTATCCTATCCTATCCTCTATCCTATCCTATCCTCTATCCTATCCTATCCTCTATCCTATCCTCTATCCTATACTCTACCCTATCCTATCCTCTATCCTATTATATCCTCTATCCTATCCTTTCTTCTATCCTATCCTATCCTCTATCCGATCCTCTATCCTATCCTATTCTGTATCCTATCCTATCCTCTATCCTATCCTATCCTCTATCCTATCCTATCCTCTATCCTATCCTATCCTCTATCCTATCCTATTCTCTATCCTATTAGATTCTCTATCCTATCCAATCCTCTATCCTATCCTCTATAATATCCTCTATCCTATCCTCTATCCTATCCTCTATCCTATCCTATCCTCAATCCTATCCTATCCTCTATCCGATCCTCTATCCTATCCTATCCTCTATCATATCCTATCCTCTATCCTATCCTATCCTCTAACCTATCCTATCCTCTATCCTATCCTATCCTCTATGATATCCTATCCTCTATCCTATACTCTATCATATCCAATCCTCTATCGTATCCTCTATCCTATCCTATCCTCTATCCTATCCTATCCTCTATCCTATCCTTTCCTCAATCCTATTATATACTATATCCTATCCTATCCTCTATCCTATCCTATCCTCTATTCTATCCTATCCTCTATCCTATCCTCTATGCTGTCCTATACTCTATCCTATCCTTTCCTCTATCCTATCCTCTATCCTATCCTCTATCCTGTCCTATACTCTATCCTATCCTTTCCTCTATCCAATCCTATCATCTAACCCGTCCTGTCCTCAATCCTATCCTATACTGTATTATATACTATCCTCTATCCTATCCTATCCTCTATCCTATCCAATCCCCTATCCTATCCTATATAATATCGAATCCTCCATCATATCCTATCCTCTTTGAAATAATATCATCTATCCTATCCTATCCTCTATCCTATCCTATCCTCTATCCCATTCTACCCTCTATCCTATCCTATCCTCTATCCTATCCTATCCCCTATCCTATCCTATCCTCTATCCTATCCTTTCCTCAATCCTATTATATCCTCTATCCTATCCTATCCTCCATCCTATCCTATCCTCTATCCTATCCTATCCTCTATCCTATCCTATCCTCTAACCTATCCTATCCTCTATCCTATCCTATCCTATCCTCTATCCTATCCTATCCTCTAACCTATCCTATCCTCTATCCTATCCTATCCTCTATGATATCCTATCCTCTATCGTATCCTATCCTCTATCCTATCCTATCCTCTATCCTATCCTTTCCTCAATCCTATTATATCCTATATCCTATCCTATCTTCTATCCTATCCTATCCTCTATTCTATCCTATCCTCTATCCTATCCTCTATGCTGTCCTATACTCTATCCTATCCTTTCCTCTATCCTATCCTCTATCCTATCCTCTATCCTGTCCTATACTCTATCCTATCCTTTCCTCTATCCAATCCTATCATCTAACCCGTCCTGTCCTCAATTCTATCCTATACTGTATTATATACTATCCTCTATCCTATCCTATCCTCTATCCTATCCTATCCTCTATCCCATTCTACCCTCTATCCTATCCTATCCTCTATCCTATCCTATCCCCTATCCTATCCTATCCTCTATCCTATCCTTTCCTCAATCCTATTATATCCTCTATCCTATCCTATCCTCCATCCTATCCTCTCCTCTATCCTATCCTATCCTCCATCCTATCCTATCCTCTATCCTATCCTATCCTCTATCCTATCCTATCCTCTATCCTATCCGATCCTCTATCCTATCCTATCCTCTATCCTATCCTCTATCCTATCCGCTATCCTATCCTCTATCCTATCCTCTATCCTATCCTATCCTCTATCCTATCCTCTATCCTATCCTATCCTCTATCCTATCCTATCCTCTATCCTATCCTTTCCTCAATCCTATTATATCCTCTATCCTATCCTATCCTCCATCCTATCCTATCCTCTATCCTATCCTATCCTCTATCCTATCCTATCCTCTATCCTATCCGATCCTCTATCCTATCCTATCCTCTATCCTATCCTCTATCCTATCCGCTATCCTATCCTCTATCCTATCCTCTATCCTATCCTATCCTCTATCCTATCCTATTCTCTATCCTATCCTATCCTCTATCCTATCCTATCCTCTATCCTATCCTATCCTCTATCCTATCCTATCCTCTATCCTATCCTATCCTCTAGCCTATCCTATCCTCTATCCTATCCTATCTATCCTCTATCCAATCCTCTATCCTACCTATCCTCTATCTACCTATCCTCTATCCTATCCTATCCTCTATCCTATCCTATCCTCTATCCTATCCTATCCTCTATCCTATCCTATCCTCTATCCTATCCTATCCTCTATTCTATCCTATCCTCTATCCTATCCTATCCTCTATCCTATCCTATCCCTCTATCCTATCCTATCCTCTATCCTATCCTCTCTATCCTATCCTCTATCCTATCCCTCTATCCTAACCGCTCTCCTATCCTCTATCCTATTGTCCTCTATCCTAGTCCTCCTCTATCCTATCCTGATCCTCTATCCGCTCCTCTATCTATCCTCTATCCGATACTCCTATCATATCCATTCCTTTCCATCCTATCCTATCCTCTATCCTATCCTCTATCCTATCCTATCCTCTATCTTATCCTTTCCTATATCCTATCCTATCCTCTATCCTATCCTCTATCCTATCCTCTATCCTATCCTTTCTTCTATCCTATCCTATCCTCTATCCTATCCTATCCTCTATCCGATCCTCTATCCTATCCTATTCTGTATCCTATCCTATCCTCTATCCTATCCTATCCTCTATCCTATCCTATCCTCTATCCTATGCTATTCTCTATCCTATTAGATTCTCTATCCTATCCAATCCTCTATCCTATCCTCTATAATATCCTCTATCCTATCCTCTATCCTATAATCTATCCTATCCTATCCTCTATCCTATCCTATCCTCTATCCTATCCTATCCTCTAACCTATCCTATCCTCTATCCTATCCTATCCTCTATGATATCCTATCCTCTATCCTATACTCTATCATATCCAATCCTCTATCGTATCCTCTATCCTATCCTATCCTCTATCCTATCCTATCCTCTATCCTATCCTATCCTCTATCCTATCCTATCCTCTATCCTATCCTATCCTCTATATTATCCTATCCTCTATCCTATCCTCTATCCTATCCTATCCTCTATCCGATCCTCTATCCTATCCTCTATCCTGTCCTATACTCTATCCTACGCTTTCCTCCATCCTATCCTCTATCCTATCCTCTATCCTATCCTCTATCCTATCCTATCCTCTATCCTATCCTTTCCTCTATCCTATCCTATCCTCTATCCTATCCTCTATCCTATCCTCTATCCTATCCTATCCTCTATCCTATCCTATCCTCTATCCTATCCTATCCTCTATCCTATCCTATCCTCTATCCTATCCTATCCTCTATCCTATCCTATCCTCTATCCTATCCTCTATCCTATACTCTACCCTATCCTATCCTCTATCCTATTATATCCTCTATCCTATCCTTTCTTCTATCCTATCCTATCCTCTATCCGATCCTCTATCCTATCCTATTCTGTATCCTATCCTATCCTCTATCCTATCCTATCCTCTATCCTATCCTATCCTCTATCCTATCCTATCCTCTATCCTATCCTATCCTCTATCCTATCCTATTCTCTATCCTATTAGATTCTCTATCCTATCCAATCCTCTATCCTATCCTCTATAATATCCTCTATCCTATCCTCTATCCTATCCTCTATCCTATCCTATCCTCAATCCTATCCTATCCTCTATCCGATCCTCTATCCTATCCTATCCTCTATCCTATCCTATCCTCTATCCTATCCTATCCTCTAACCTATCCTATCCTCTATCCTATCCTATCCTCTATGATATCCTATCCTCTATCCTATACTCTATCATATCCAATCCTCTATCGTATCCTCTATCCTATCCTATCCTCTATCCTATCCTATCCTCTATCCTATCCTTTCCTCAATCCTATTATATACTATATCCTATCCTATCCTCTATCCTATCCTATCCTCTATTCTATCCTATCCTCTATCCTATCCTCTATGCTGTCCTATACTCTATCCTATCCTTTCCTCTATCCTATCCTCTATCCTATCCTCTATCCTGTCCTATACTCTATCCTATCCTTTCCTCTATCCAATCCTATCATCTAACCCGTCCTGTCCTCAATCCTATCCTATACTGTATTATATACTATCCTCTATCCTATCCTATCCTCTATCCTATCCAATCCCCTATCCTATCCTATATAATATCGAATCCTCCATCATATCCTATCCTCTTTCAAATAATATCATCTATCCTATCCTATCCTCTATCCTATCCTATCCTCTATCCCATTCTACCCTCTATCCTATCCTATCCTCTATCCTATCCTATCCCCTATCCTATCCTATCCTCTATCCTATCCTTTCCTCAATCCTATTATATCCTCTATCCTATCCTATCCTCCATCCTATCCTATCCTCTATCCTATCCTATCCTCCATCCTATCCTATCCTCTATCCTATCCTATCCTCTATCCTATCCTATCCTCTATCCTATCCGATCCTCTATCCTATGCTCTATCCTATCCTCTATCCTATCCTCTATCCTATCCTATCCTCTATCCTATCCTATCCTCTATCCTATCCGATCCTCTATCCTATGCTCTATCCTATCCTCTATCCTATCCTCTATCCTATCCTCTATCCTATTAAATCCCCTATCCTATCCTATATAATATCGAATCCTCCATCATATCCTATCATCTTTCCTATAATATCATCTATCCTATCCTATCCTCTATCCTATCCTATCCTCTATCCCATTCTACCCTCTATCCTATCCTATCCTCTATCCTATCCTATCCCCTATCCTATCCTATCCTCTATGCTATCCTCTATCCTATCCGCTATCCTATCCTCTATCCTATCCTATCCTCTATCCTATCCTATCCTCTATCCTATACTATCCTCTATCCTATCCTATCCTCTATCCTATCCTATCCTCTATATTATCCTATCCTCTATCCTATCCTATCCTCTATCCTATCCTGTATCCTATCCTCTATCCTATCCTCTATCCTATCCTCTATGCTGTCCTATACTCTATCCTATCCTTTCCTCTATCCTATCCTCTATCCTATCCTCTATCCTATCCAATCCCCTATCCTATCCTATATAATATCGAATCCTCCATCATATCCTATCATCTTTCCTATAATATCATCTATCCTATCCTATCCTCTATTCTATCCTATCCTCTATCCCATTCTACCCTCTATCCTATCCTATCCTCTATCCTATCCTATCCCCTATCCTATCCTATCCTCTATGCTATCCTCTATCCTATCCGCTATCCTATCCTCTATCCTATCCTCTATCCTATCCTATCCTCTATCCTATCCTATCCTCTATCCTATACTATCCTCTATCCTATCCTATCCGCTATCCTATCCTATCCTCTATATTATCCTATCCTCTATCCTATCCTCTATAATATCCTCTATCCTATCCTCTATCCTAATCTCTATCCTATCCTATCCTCAATCCTATCCAACCTCTATCCGATTCTCTATCCTATCCTATCCTCTATCCTATCCTATCCTCTATCCTATCCTATCCTCTAACCTATCCTATCCTCTATCCTATCCTATCCTCTATGATATCCTATCCTCTATCCTATACTCTATCATATCCAATCCTCTATCGAATCCTCTATCCTATCCTATCCTCTATCCTATCCTATCCTCTATCCTATCCTTTCCTCAATCCTATTATATCCTATATCCTATCCTATCCTCTATCCTATCCTATCCTCTATTCTATCCTATCCTCTATCCTATCCTCTATCCTATACTCTATCATATCCAATCCTCTATCGTATCCTCTATCCTATCCTATCCTCTATCCTATCCTATCCTCTATGCTATCCTATCCTCTATCCTATCCTTTCCTCAATCCTATTATATCCTCTATCCTATCCTATCCTCTATCCTATCCTATCCTCTATCCTATCCTATCCTCTATCCTATCCTCTATCCTATCCTATCCTCTATCCTATCCTATCCTCTATCCTATCCTATCCTCTATCCTATCCTCTATCCTATCCTATCCTCTATCCTATCCTATCCTCTATCCTATCCTATCCTCTATCCTATCCTATCCTCTATCCTATCCTTTCCTCAATCCTATTATATCCTCTATCCTATCCTATCCTCCATCCTATCCTATCCTCTATCCTATCCTATCCTCCATCCTATCCTATCCTCTATCCTATCCTATCCTCTATCCTATCCTATCCTCTATCCTATCCTGTATCCTATCCTCTATCCTATCCTCTATCCTATCCTCTATGCTGTCCTATACTCTATCCTATCCTTTCCTCTATCCTATCCTCTATCCTATCCTCTATCCTATCCAATCCCCTATCCTATCCTATATAATATCGAATCCTCCATCATATCCTATCATCTTTCCTATAATATCATCTATCCTATCCTATCCTCTATTCTATCCTATCCTCTATCCCATTCTACCCTCTATCCTATCCTATCCTCTATCCTATCCTATCCCCTATCCTATCCTATCCTCTATGCTATCCTCTATCCTATCCGCTATCCTATCCTCTATCCTATCCTCTATCCTATCCTATCCTCTATCCTATCCTATCCTCTATCCTATCCTATCCTCTATATTATCCTATCCTCTATCCTATCCTCTATAATATCCTCTATCCTATCCTCTATCCTATCCTCTATCCTATCCTATCCTCAATCCTATCCAACCTCTATCCGATTCTCTATCCTATCCTATCCTCTATCCTATCCTATCCTCTATCCTATCCTATCCTCTAACCTATCCTATCCTCTATCCTATCCTATCCTCTATGATATCCTATCCTCTATCCTATACTCTATCATATCCAATCCTCTATCGAATCCTCTATCCTATCCTATCCTCTATCCTATCCTATCCTCTATCCTATCCTATCCTCTATCCTATCCTTTCCTCAATCCTATTATATCCTATATCCTATCCTATCCTCTATCCTATCCTATCCTCTATTCTATCCTATCCTCTATCCTATCCTCTATCCTATACTCTATCATATCCAATCCTCTATCGTATCCTCTATCCTATCCTATCCTCTATCCTATCCTATCCTCTATGCTATCCTATCCTCTGTCCTATCCTTTCCTCAATCCTATTATATCCTCTATCCTATCCTATCCTCTATCCTATCCTATCCTCTATCCTATCCTATCCTCTATCCTATCCTCTATCCTATCCTATCCTCTATCCTATCCTATCCTCTATCCTATCCTATCCTCTATCCTATCCTATCCTCTATCCTATCCTCTATCCTATCCTATCCTCTATCCTATCCTCTATCCTATCCTATCCTCTATCCTATCCTATCCTCTATCCTATCCTATCCTCTATCCTATCCTATCCTCTATCCTATCCTATCCTCTATCCTATCCTATCCTCTATCCTATCCTATCCTCTATCCTATCCTATCCTCTATCCTATCCTATCCTCTATCCCATCCTCTATCCTATCCTCTGTCCTATACTCTATCCTATCCTATCCTTTATCATATCCTATCCTCTATCTTATCCTATCCTCTATCCTATACTATCCTCTACCTTATCCTATCCTCTATCCTATCCTCTATCCTATCCTCTATCCTATCCTATCCTCTATCCTATCCTATCCTCTATCCGATCCTCTATCCTATCCTATCCTCTATCCTATCCTATCCTCTATCCTATCCTTTCCTCAATGCTATTATATCCTCTATCCTATCCTATCCTCCATCCTATCCTATCCTCTATCCTATCCTATCCTCTATCCTATCCTATCCTCTATCCTATCCGATCCTCTATCCTATCCTATCCTCTATCCTATCCTCTATCCTATCCTCTATCCTATCCTCTATCCTATCCTCTATCCTATCCTCTATCCTGTCCTATACTCTATCCTATCCTTTCCTCTATCCAATCCTATCATCTAACCCGTCCTGTCCTCAATCCTATCCTATACTGTATTATATACTATCCTCTATCCTATCCTATCCTCTATCCTATCCTTTCCTCAATCCTATTATATCCTCTATCCTATCCTATCCTCCATCCTATCCTATCCTCTATCCTATCCTATCCTCTATCCTATCCTTTCCTCAATCCTATTATATCCTCTATCCTATCCTATCCTCCATCCTATCCTATCCTCTATCCTATCCTATCCTCCATCCTATCCTATCCTCTATCCTATCCTATCCTCTATCCTATCCTATCCTCTATCCTATCCTATCCTCTATCCTATCCTCTATCCTATCCTCTATCCTATCCTATCCTCTATCCTATCCTATCCTCTATCCTATCCTATCCTCTATCCTATCCTATCCTCTATCCTATCCTATCCTCTATCCTATCCTCTATCCTATCCTATCCTCTATCCTATCCTTTCCTCAATCCTATTATATCCTCTATCCTATCCTATCCTCCATCCTAACCTATCCTCTATCCTATCCTCTATCCTATCCTATCCTCTATCCTATCCTATCCTCTATCCTATCCGATCCTCTATCCTATCCTATCCTCTATCCTATCCTCTATCCTATCCGCTATCCTATCCTCTATCGTATCCTCTATCCTATCCTATCCTCTATCCTATCCTATCCTCTATCCTATCCTATCCTCTATCCTATCCTATCCTCTATCCTATCCTATCCTCTATCCTATCCTATCCTCTATCCTATCCTATCCTCTATCCTATCCTATCCTCTATCCTATCCACTATCCTAACCGCTATCCGATGCTCTATCCTATCCTCTATCCTATCCTATCCTCTATCCTATCCTATCCTCTATCCTATACTATCCTCTATCCTATCCTATCCTCTATCCTATCCTATCCTCTATATTATCCTATCCTCTATCCTATCCTCTATCCTATCCTATCCTCTATCCGATCCTCTGTCCTATCCTATCCTCTATCCTATCCTCTATCTTATCCTCTGTCCTAACCTCTATCCTATCCTCTATCCTGTCCTATACTCTATCCTATCCTTTCCTCCATCCCATCCTCTATCCTATCCTCTATTCTATCCTCTATCCTATCCTATCCTCTATCCTATCCTTTCCCCTATCCTATCCTATCCTCTATCCTATCCTCTATCCTATCCTCTATCCTATCCTCTATCCTGTCCTATCCTCTATCCTATCCTATCCTCTATCCTATCCTATCCTCTATCCTATTCTACCCTCTATCCTATCCTATCCTCTATCCTATCCTATTCCCTATCCTATCCTATCCTCTATGCTATCCTCTATCCTATCCGCTATCCTATCCTATCCTCTATATTATCCTATCCTCTATTCTATCCTATCCTCTATCCTATCCTCTATCCTATCCTCTATCCTATCCTCTATCCTATCCTATCCTGTATCCTATCCTATACTCTATCCTATACTATCCTCTGTCCTATCCTATTTTCTATCCTATCCTATCCTCCATCCTATCCTATCCTCTATTCTATCCTATCCTCTATCCTATACTATCCTCTATCCTATCCTATCCTCTATCCTATCCTATCCTCTATCCTATCCTATCCTCTATCCTATCCTCTATCCTATCCTCTATCCTATCCTATCCTCTATCCTATCCTATCCTCTATCCTATCCTATCCTCTATCCCATCCTCTATCCTATCCTCTATCCTATACTCTATCCTATCCTATCCTTTATCATATCCTATCCTCTATCTTATCCTATCCTCTATCCTATACTATCCTCTACCTTATCCTATCCACTATAATATCCTCTATCCTATCCTATCCTCTATCCTATCCTCTATCCTATCCTATCCTCTATCCTATCCACTATCCTATCCTATCCTCTATCCTATCCTATCCTCTATCCTATCCTTTCCTCAATCCTATTATATCCTCTATCCTATCCTATCCTCCATCCTATCCTATCCTCTATCCGATCCTATCCTCTATCCTATCCTATCCTCTATCCTATCCGATCCTCTATCCTATCCTATCCTCTATCCTATCCTATCCTCTATCCTATCCTCTATCCTATCCGCTATCCTATCCTATCCTCTATATTCTCCTATCCTCTATTCTATCCTATCCTCTATCCTATCCTCTATCCTATCCTCTATCCTATCCTCTATCCTATCCTCTATCCTATCCTATCCTGTATCCTATCCTATACTCTATCCTATACTATCCTCTGTCCTATCCTATTTTCTATCCTATCCTATCCTCCATCCTATCCTATCCTCTATTCTATCCTATCCTCTATCCTATCCTATCCTCTATCCTATCCTATCCTCTATCCTATCCGATCCTCTATCCTATCCTATCCTCTATCCTATCCTCTATCCTATCCTCTATCCTACCCTCTATCCTATCCTCTATCCTGTCCTATACTCTATCCTATCCTTTCCTCTATCCTATCCTCTATCCTATCCTCTATCCTGTCCTATACTCTATCCTATCCTTTCCTCTATCCAATCCTATCATCTAACCCGTCCTGTCCTCAATCCTATCCTATACTGTATTATATACTATCCTCTATCCTATCCTATCCTCTATCCTATCCAATCCCCTATCCTATCCTATATAATATCGAATCCTCCATCATATCCTATCCTCTTTCATATAATATCATCTATCCTATCCTATCCTCTATCCTATCCTATCCTCTATCCCATTCTACCCTCTATCCTCTATCCTATCCTATCCCCTATCCTATCCTATCCTCTATGTTATCCTCTATCCTATTCGCTATCCTATCCTCTATCCTATCGTCTATCCTATCCTATCCTCTATCCTATACTATCCTCTATCCTATCCTATCCTCTATCCTATCCTATCCTCTATCCTATCCTATCCTCTATCCTATCCTATCCTCTATCCTATCCTATGCTCTATCCTATCCTATCCTCTATCCTATCCTATCCTCTATCCTATCCTCTATCCTAACCGCTATCCTTTTTTTTTTTTTTTTTAAACGGGTATTTGTCTCTATTTCATTTTCTAAAATTACAGAATCACCTAAAAATTACAATGTCTGTCGTAGTTAAAACTATTTCGCTTATTCAAAATTGTTTGTAAATCTAATACAGTATAATAGTGCTTAGTATAATATAGTATAGTATAGTATACGAAATGCAATAAATTCAAATTCAAATTCAAAAACACTAAAATAAACTAACTTCTTATTTAACTTTTAACGTATCTTATCTTATTTTATTCGCTACTGTAAATAATTTTCTAGCCTCTATGTATATATATATATATTTCTATAAATGTTCTTATTTTCTAGTCTTAAACGCTACCTTATTTTTAATTGATTTTTTTTTTTGGTTTTTTCGCTCTTAGCCTAATTTAACCTATCATTAAAACGCCTGCGCGTGGTCTAAACGTGTCAAGGTGTCGATACCTTCTCTTACTCTAATTTTTTATTCTTAACTGTATGTTACTTCTTTTATTTTACACGATATACAAAATCTGCTTTGGCGAAATGCCAGCCCTGCTCTCTGGCTTTCCAAAGAGCCCCCACACGGTTTTATCGTACCCGGCGTTTTCTTAGGTGTTTTCGCGATTATGGTTCCGTACGAAAATTGACCTATCGGGCCGAAATTCGGTATACGCCTATTTTGGAGGGTGGCGAGTCTTTCGGGGTCGGATTGGAGAAGTATTCTCCCCCCTGAAAAACTTTTTCGATTTTGCCCCCTCCTTTCCGAGCTGTGGGAAAAATTACCTCGAATTTTGAGATTTTCAAAAAGCTGATCCGGTAGTCGGTTAGGGCTCGGCTAGAGCTTTACAACGAGCCGTCGCACGCCTAGATCGGATAAAGTCTAAGTTTTTCTTATATACCGGGTGTCCCATAAATTTTCGACTGACAAAATTTTCTGGGTAGGCTATCCTCTTGGGGGGGGGGGGGTATCTCGGGGTTGGCGACTGGTCTCCGAAGAAGTTTCGGAGGTACACGATTTTCGCCTCCGGCCCCCCGTTCTCGAGATAACGACCCTAACACCTACAGGGATAGGTTTTACGAGAAAACTTCCTATAGGGCGATTGCTTCTTATGTCTATCCCTATCCGTAGCTGCACTAATAGATGTGGGTTAGTTATATAAAAACCGCTAGTTCTCTCTTGTGTTCAAGGTCAAATGATCTCTTTTCCTACTTTTCTCTACTCTTTCCTATTTTTAGGCACTAAACCCTTTCTCCTACCTTATTTTTATGAGATACGACCGACCCCTCGCGGTGTGGTCCCACTTCCTGGTCCGTGTGTATCGGTTTATCTGGTGGTACTTCTCTATTTCGAAATTTTTTCCCTAAATTCCTCACTTTAAGTCCTTTTTTCTCACTTTCAGTTAATGCACTTCTGTTCTCAATGTGTCCCTCACTCCGACCATTAATTTTAATTATACTAATAATTTTTTCTTTTTACAGGTTTTTCACCGGCACTCTCCGTTCCTTGATTTACTGGAAGGAAGGGGTTTTCGTGTCGAGTAATCTCCGCACGCACAAGCCCGTCTTGTTTTATTAATTAGTAACTAATTTATTATTTTCTCTCTCTTTTTTTCTAGATGTTCCGGACCGTGGTATTTCATCGATTCGTGCGACCGAGTGGGTTTTCCACGAGGAAAAAACCGTACCGTACGAATTCCCGATAACAAGTAAGTACCTTAATTAATTAATTAATTAATTTTAATTTACTTTACACTGTGTCTCGATCCACTTTGTTCAGTTTAATAACCGAATTCACGTGATTTGAACCCGGAGATTCGGAACTAGTCCCCCGGGGGAGATTTGCTCTTATTTTCCTCGAAATCGCGCGAATTAATTATCTTATTTGTAATTCTTCTTTTAATTAATGCTTGAAACTCACTTCGAGTTTAACTTCTTTGTTTCTTTCGCGGCTATAGACTCAAAAATCTGCTGTTAAGCTCCGATTACCGTGGCGGTTCACTTTGCTCTCATCCTAACCGCTATCCTATCCTCTATCCTATCCTCTATCCTATCCTATCCTCTATCCTATCCTATCCTCTATCCTATCCTATCCTCTATCCTATCCTATCCTCTATCCTATGCTATCCTCTATCCTATCCTCTATCCTATCCTATCCTCTATCCTATCCTATCCTCTATCCCATCCTCTATCCTATCCTCTATCCTATACTCTATCCTATCCTATCCTTTATCATATCCTATCCTCTATCTTATCCTATCCTCTATCCTATCCTCTATCCTATCCTATCCTCTATCCGATCCTCTATCCTATCCTCTATCCAGTCCTATCCTCTATCCTATCCTATCCTCTATCCTATCCTATCCTCTATCCTATCCTATCCTCTATCCTATCCTATCCTCTATCCTATCCTATCCTCTATCCTATGCTATCCTCTATCCTATCCTCTATCCTATCCTATCCTCTATCCTATCCTATCCTCTATCCTATCCTATCCTCTATCCTATCCTATCCTCTATCCTATCCTATCCTCTATCCTATCCTATCCTCTATCCTATCCTATCCTCTATCCTATCCTATCCTCTATCCTATCCTATCCTCTATCCTATCCTATCCTCTATCCTATCCTATCCTCTATCCTATCCTATCCTCTATCCCATCCTCTATCCTATCCTCTATCCTATACTCTATCCTATCCTATCCTTTATCATATCCTATCCTCTATCTTATCCTATCCTCCATCCTATCCTCTATCCGATCCTCTATCCTATCCTATCCTCTATCCTATCCTCTATCCTATCCTCTATCCTATCCTCTATCCTGTCCTATACTCTATCCTATCCTTTCCTCTATCCTATCCTCTATCCTATCCTCTATCCTGTCCTATACTCTATCCTATCCTTTCCTCTATCCAATCCTATCATCTAACCCGTCCTGTCCTCAATCCTATCCTATACTGTATTATATACTATCCTCTATCCTATCCTATCCTCTATCCTATCCAATCCCCTATCCTATCCTATATAATATCGAATCCTCCATCATATCCTATCCTCTTTCATATAATATCATCTATCCTATCCTATCCTCTATCCTATCCTATCCTCTATCCCATTCTACCCTCTATCCTCTATCCTATCGTATCCCCTATCCTATCCTATCCTCTATGTTATCCTCTATCCTATCCGCTATCCTATCCTCTATCCTATCCTCTATCCTATCCTATCCTCTATCCTATCCTATCCTCTATCCTATCCTATCCTCTATCCTATCCTATCCTCTATCCTATCCTATCCTCTATCCTATCCTATCCCCTATCCTATCCTATCCTCTATCCTATCCTATCCTCTATCCTATCCTATCCTCTATCCTATCCTATCCTCTATCCTATCCTATCCTCTATCCTATCCTATCCTCTATCCTATCCTATCCTCTATCCTATCCTATCCTCTATCCTATCCTCTATCCTATCCTCTATCCTATCCTCTATCCTATCCTCTATCCTATCCTCTATCCTATCCTATCCTCTATCCTATCCTATCCTCTACATTATCCTATCCTCTATTCTATCCTATCCTCTATCCTATCCTCTATCCTATCCTCTATCCTATCCTCTATCCTATCCTCTATCCTATCCTCTATCCTATCCTCTATCCTATTATATCCTCTATCCTATCCTATCCTCTATCCTATCCTATCCTCTATCCTATCCTATCCTCTATCCTATCCTATCCTCTATCCTATCCTATCCTCTATGCTATCCTATCCTCTATCCTATCCTATCCTCTATCCTATCCTCTATCCTAACCGCTATCCTATCCTCTATCCTATCCTCTATCCTATCCTATCCTCTATCCTATCCTATCCTCTATCCTATACTATCCTCTATCCTATCCTATCCTCTATCCTATCCTATCCTCTATATTATCCTATCCTCTATCCTATCCTCTATCCGATCCTCTATCCTATCCTCTATCCTATCCTCTATCCTGTCCTATCCTCTATCCTATCCTATCCTTTATCCTATCCTATCCTCTATCCTATCCTATCCTCTATCCTATCCTATCCTCTATCCTATCCTATCCTCTATCCTATCCTATCCTCTATTCTATACTATCCTCTCCTCTATCCTGTTCTCTATCCTATCCTATCCTCTATCCTATCCTATCCTCTATCTTATCGTATCCTCTATTCTATACTATCCTCTACCTTATCCTATCCTCTATCCTTTCCTCTATCCTATCCTATCCTCTATCCTATCCTTTCCTCTATCCTATCCTATCCTCTATCCTATCCTATCCTCTATCCTATCCTATCCTCTATCCTAACCTATCCTCTATCCTATCCTTTCCTCTATCCTATCCTATCCTCTATCCTATCCTATCCTCTATCCTATCCTATCCTCTATCCTATCCTATCCTATCCTCTATCCTATCCTATCCTCTACCCTATCCTATCCTCCATCCTATCCTATCCTCTATCCTATCCTATCTTCTATCCTATCCTTTCCTCTATCCTATCCTATCCTCTATCGTATCCTATCCTCTATCCTATCCTATCCTCTATCTTATCCTATCCTCTATCCTATACTATCCTCTACCCTATCCTATCCTCCATCCTACCCTATCCTCTATCCCATCCTCTATCCTATCCTCTATCCTATACTCTATCCTATCCTATCCTTTATCATATCCTATCCTCTATCTTATCCTATCCTCTATCCTATCCTCTATTATATCCTATCCTCTATCCGATCCTCTATCCTATCCTCTATCCAGTCCTATCCTCTATCCTATCCTATCCTCTATCCTATCCTATCCTCTATCCTATCCTATCCTCTATCCTATCCTATCCTCTATCCTATCCTATCCTCTATCCTATGCTATCCTCTATCCTATCCTCTATCCTATCCTATCCTCTATCCTATCCTATCCTCTATCCTATCCTATCCTCTATCCTATCCTATCCTCTATCCTATCCTATCATCTATCCTATCCTATCCTCTATCCTATCCTATCCTCTATCCCATCCTCTATCCTATCCTCTATCCTATACTCTATCCTATCCTATCCTTTATCATATCCTATCCTCTATCTTATCCTATCCTCTATCCTATCCTCTATCCTATCCTCTATCCTATCCTATCCTATCCTCTATCCTATCCTATCCTCTACCCTATCCTATCCTCCATCCTATCCTATCCTCTATCCTATCCTATCTTCTATCCTATCCTTTCCTCTATCCTATCCTATCCTCTATCGTATCCTATCCTCTATCCTATCCTATCCTCTATCTTATCCTATCCTCTATCCTATACTATCCTCTACCCTATCCTATCCTCCATCCTATCCTATCCTCTATCCTATTGTATCCTGTATCCTATCCTATCCTCTATCCTATCCTTTCCTCTATCCTATCCTATCCTCTATCCTATCCTGTCCTCTATCCTATACTATCCTCTATCCTATCCTATCCTCAATCCTATCCTATCCACTATCCTATCCTATCCTCTATCCTACCCTATCCTCTATATTATCCTATCCTCTATTCTATCCTATCCTCTATCCTATCCTCTATTCTATCCTATCCTCTATCCTATCCTCTATCCTATCCTCTATCCTATCCTCTATCCTATCCTATCCTCTATCCTATCCTCTATCGTATCCTATCCTCTATCCTATCCTATCCTGTATCCTATCCTATCTTCCATCCTATACTATCCTCTATCCTATCCAATCCTCTATCCTATCCTCTATAATATCATCCATCCTATCCTATCCACTTTCCTATCCTTTCCTCTATCCTGTTCTCTATCCTATCCTATCCTCTATCCTATCCTATCCTCTATCTTATCGTATCCTCTATTCTATACTATCCTCTATCCTATCCTATCCTCTATCCTATCCTATCCTCTATCCTACCCTATCCTCTATCCTATCCTATCCTCTATCCTATCCTATCCTCTATATTATCCTATCCTCTATTCTATCCTATCCTCTATCCTATCCTCTATCCTATCCTCTATCCTATCCTCTATCCTATCCTATCCTGTATCCTATCCTATACTCTATCCTATACTATCCTCTGTCCTATCCTATTTTCTATCCTATCCTATCCTCCATCCTATCCTATCCTCTATTCTATCCTATCCTCTATCCTATCCTATCCTCTATCCTATCCTCTATCCTATCCTCTATCCTACCCTCTATCCTATCCTCTATCCTGTCCTATACTCTATCCTATCCTTTCCTCTATCCTATCCTCTATCCTATCCTCTATCCTGTCCTATACTCTATCCTATCCTTTCCTCTATCCAATCCTATCATCTAACCCGTCCTGTCCTCAATCCTATCCTATACTGTATTATATACTATCCTCTATCCTATCCTATCCTCTATCCTATCCAATCCCCTATCCTATCCTATATAATATCGAATCCTCCATCATATCCTATCCTCTTTCATATAATATCATCTATCCTATCCTATCCTCTATCCTATCCTATCCTCTATCCCATTCTACCCTCTATCCTCTATCCTATCCTATCCCCTATCCTATCCTATCCTCTATGTTATCCTCTATCCTATCCGCTATCCTATCCTCTATCCTATCCTCTATCCTATCCTATCCTCTATCCTATCCTATCCTCTATCCTATACTATCCTCTATCCTATCCTATCCTCTATCCTATCCTATCCTCTATCCTATCCTATCCTCTATCCTATCCTATCCTCTATCCTATCCTATGCTCTATCCTATCCTATCCTCTATATTATCCTATCCTCTATCCTATCCTATCCTCTATCCGATCCTCTATCCTATCCTCTATCCTATCCTCTATCCTATCCTATCCTCTATCCTATCCTATCCTCTATCCTAACCTATCCTCTATCCTATCCTTTCCTCTATCCTATCCTATCCTCTATCCTATCCTATCCTCTATCCTATCCTATCCTCTATCCTATCCTATCCTCTATCCTATCCTATCCTATCCTCTATCCTATCCTATCCTCTACCCTATCCTATCCTCCATCCTATCCTATCCTCTATCCTATCCTATCTTCTATCCTATCCTTTCCTCTATCCTATCCTATCCTCTATCGTATCCTATCCTCTATCCTATCCTATCCTCTATCTTATCCTATCCTCTATCCTATACTATCCTCTACCCTATCCTATCCTCCATCCTATCCTATCCTCTATCCCATCCTCTATCCTATCCTCTATCCTATACTCTATCCTATCCTATCCTTTATCATATCCTATCCTCTATCTTATCCTATCCTCTATCCTATCCTCTATCCTATCCTATCCTCTATCCGATCCTCTATCCTATCCTCTATCCAGTCCTATCCTCTATCCTATCCTATCCTCTATCCTATCCTATCCTCTATCCTATCCTATCCTCTATCCTATCCTATCCTCTATCCTATGCTATCCTCTATCCTATCCTCTATCCTATCCTATCCTCTATCCTATCCTATCCTCTATCCTATCCTATCCTCTATCCTATCCTATCCTCTATCCTATCCTATCATCTATCCTATCCTATCCTCTATCCTATCCTATCCTCTATCCCATCCTCTATCCTATCCTCTATCCTATACTCTATCCTATCCTATCCTTTATCATATCCTATCCTCTATCTTATCCTATCCTCTATCCTATCCTCTATCCTATCCTCTATCCTATCCTATCCTATCCTCTATCCTATCCTATCCTCTACCCTATCCTATCCTCCATCCTATCCTATCCTCTATCCTATCCTATCTTCTATCCTATCCTTTCCTCTATCCTATCCTATCCTCTATCGTATCCTATCCTCTATCCTATCCTATCCTCTATCTTATCCTATCCTCTATCCTATACTATCCTCTACCCTATCCTATCCTCCATCCTATCCTATCCTCTATCCTATTGTATCCTGTATCCTATCCTATCCTCTATCCTATCCTTTCCTCTATCCTATCCGATCCTCTATCCTATCCTGTCCTCTATCCTATACTATCCTCTATCCTATCCTATCCTCTATCCTATCCTATCCACAATCCTATCCTATACTCTATCCTACCCTATCCTCTATATTATCCTATCCTCTATTCTATCCTATCCTCTATCCTATCCTCTATTCTATCCTATCCTCTATCCTATCCTCTATCCTATCCTCTATCCTATCCTCTATCCTATCCTATCCTCTATCCTATCCTATCTTCCATCCTATACTATCCTCTATCCTATCCAATCCTCTATCCTATCCTCTATAATATCATCCATCCTATCCTATCCACTTTCCTATCCTTTCCTCTATCCTGTTCTCTATCCTATCCTATCCTCTATCCTATCCTATCCTCTATCTTATCGTATCCTCTATTCTATACTATCCTCTATCCTATCCTATCCTCTATCCTATCCTATCCTCTATCCTACCCTATCCTCTATCCTATCCTATCCTCTATCCTATCCTATCCTCTATATTATCCTATCCTCTATTCTATCCTATCCTCTATCCTATCCTCTATCCTATCCTCTATCCTATCCTATCCTGTATCCTATCCTATACTCTATCCTATACTATCCTCTGTCCTATCCTATTTTCTATCCTATCCTATCCTCCATCCTATCCTATCCTCTATTCTATCCTATCCTCTATCCTATCCTATCCTCTATCCTATCCTCTATCCTATCCTCTATCCTACCCTCTATCCTATCCTCTATCCTGTCCTATACTCTATCCTATCCTTTCCTCTATCCTATCCTCTATCCTATCCTCTATCCTGTCCTATACTCTATCCTATCCTTTCCTCTATCCAATCCTATCATCTAACCCGTCCTGTCCTCAATCCTATCCTATACTGTATTATATACTATCCTCTATCCTATCCTATCCTCTATCCTATCCAATCCCCTATCCTATCCTATATAATATCGAATCCTCCATCATATCCTATCCTCTTTCATATAATATCATCTATCCTATCCTATCCTCTATCCTATCCTATCCTCTATCCCATTCTACCCTCTTTCCTCTATCCTATCCTATCCCCTATCCTATCCTATCCTCTATGTTATCCTCTATCCTATCCGCTATCCTATCCTCTATCCTATCCTCTATCCTATCCTATCCTCTATCCTATCCTATCCTCTATCCTATCCTATCCTCTATCCTATCCTATCGTCTATCCTATCCTATCCTCTATCCTATCCTATCCTCTATCCTATCCTATGCTCTATCCTATCCTATCCTCTATATTATCCTATCCTCTATCCTATCCTCTATCCTATCCTATCCTCTATCCGATCCTCTATCCTATCCTCTATCCTATCCTCTATCCTGTCCTATCCTCTATCCTATACTATCCTCTATCCTATCCTATCCTCTATCCTATCCTATCCTCTATCCTATGCTATCCTCTATCCTATCCTCTATCCTATCCTATCCTATCCTCTATCCCATCCTCTATCCTATCCTCTATCCTATCCTCTATCCTATCCTATCCTCTATCCTATCCTATCCTCTATCCTATCCTATCCTCTATCCTATCCTATCCTCTATCCTATGCTATCCTCTATCCTATCCTCTATCCTATCCTATCCTATCCTCTATCCCATCCTCTATCCTATCCTCTATCCTATCCTCTATCCTATCCTATCCTCTATCCTATCCTATCCTCTATCCTATACTATCCTCTATCCTATCCTATCCTCTATCCTATCCTATCCTCTATATTATCCTATCCTCTATCCTATCCTCTATCCTATCCTATCCTCTATCCGATCCTCTATCCTATCCTCTATCCTATCCTCTATCCTGTCCTATCCTCTATCCTATACTATCCTCTATCCTATCCTATCCTCTATCCTATCCTCTATCCTATCCTATCCTCTATCCTATCCTATCCTCTATCCTATACTATCCTCTATCCTATCCTATCCTCTATCCTATCCTATCCTCTATATTATCCTATCCTCTATCCTATCCTCTATCCTATCCTATCCTCTATCCGATCCTCTATCTTATCCTCTATCCTATCCTCTATCCTGTCCTATCCTCTATCCTATCCTATCCTCTATCCTATCCTATCCTCTATCCTATCCTATCCTCTATCCTATCCTATCCTCTATCCTATCCTATCCTCTATCCTATGCTATCCTCTATCCTATCCTCTATCCTATCCTATCCTCTATCCTATCCTATCCTCTATCCTATCCTATCCTCTATCCTATCCTATCCTCTATCCTATCCTATCCTCTATCCCATCCTCTATCCTATCCTCTATCCTATACTCTATCCTATCCTATCCTTTATCATATCCTATCCTCTATCTTATCCTATCCTCTATCCTATCCTCTATCCTATCCTATCCTCTATCCGATCCTCTATCCTATCCTCTATCCAGTCCTATCCTCTATCCTATCCTATCCTCTATCCTATCCTATCCTCTATCCTATGCTATCCTCTATCCTATCCTCTATCCTATCCTATCCTCTATCCTATCCTATACTCTATCCTATCCTATCCTCTATCCTATCCTATCCTATCCTCTATCCTATCCTATCCTCTATCCTATCCTATCCTCTATCCTATCCTATCCTCTATCCCATCCTCTATCCTATCCTCTATCCTATACTCTATCCTATCCTATCCTTTATCATATCCTATCCTCTATCTTATCCTATCCTCTATCCTATACTATCCTCTACCTTATCCTATCCACTATCCTATCCACTATCCTATCCTATCCTCTATCCTATCCTATCCTCTATCCTATCCGATCCTCTATCCTATCCTATCCTCTATCCTATCCTCTATCCGATCCTCTATCCTATCCTATCCTCTATCCTATCCTCTATCCTATCCTCTATCCTATCCTCTATCCTGTCCTATACTCTATCCTATCCTTTCCTCTATCCTATCCTCTATCCTATCCTCTATCCTGTCCTATACTCTATCCTATCCTTTCCTCTATCCAATCCTATCATCTATCCTATCCTATCTTCTATCCTATCCTTTCCTCTATCCTATCCTATCCTCTATCCTATCCTATCCTCTATCCTATCCTATCCTCTATCCTATCCTCTATCCTATCCTATCCTATCCTCTATCCTATCCTATCCTCTACCCTATCCTATCCTCCATCCTATCCTATCCTCTATCCTATCCTATCTTCTATCCTATCCTTTCCTCTATCCTATCCTATCCTCTATCGTATCCTATCCTCTATCCTATCCTATCCTCTATCTTATCCTATCCTCTATCCTATACTATCCTCTACCCTATCCTATCCTCCATCCTATCCTATCCTCTATCCTATTGTATCCTGTATCCTATCCTATCCTCTATCCTATCCTTTCCTCTATCCTATCCTATCCTCTATCCTATCCTGTCCTCTATCCTATACTATCCTCTATCCTATCCTATCCTCTATCCTATCCTATCCACTATCCTATCCTATCCTCTATCCTACCCTATCCTCTATATTATCCTATCCTCTATTCTATCCTATCCTCTATCCTATCCTCTATCCTATCCTCTATCGTATCCTATCCTCTATCCTATCCTATCCTCTATCCTATCCTATCCTCTATATTATCCTATCCTCTATCCTATCCTCTATCCTATCCTATCCTCTATCCGATCCTCTATCCTATCCTCTATCCTATCCTCTATCCTATCCTATCCTCTATCCTATCCTATCCTCTATCCTAACCTATCCTCTATCCTATCCTTTCCTCTATCCTATCCTATCCTCTATCCTATCCTATCCTCTATCCTATCCTATCCTCTATCCTATCCTATCCTATCCTCTATCCTATCCTATCCTCTACCCTATCCTATCCTCCATCCTATCCTATCCTCTATCCTATCCTATCTTCTATCCTATCCTTTCCTCTATCCTATCCTATCCTCTATCGTATCCTATCCTCTATCCTATCCTATCCTCTATCTTATCCTATCCTCTATCCTATACTATCCTCTACCCTATCCTATCCTCCATCCTATCCTATCCTCTATCCCATCCTCTATCCTATCCTCTATCCTATACTCTATCCTATCCTATCCTTTATCATATCCTATCCTCTATCTTATCCTATCCTCTATCCTATCCTCTATCCTATCCTATCCTCTATCCGATCCTCTATCCTATCCTCTATCCAGTCCTATCCTCTATCCTATCCTATCCTCTATCCTATCCTATCCTCTATCCTATCCTATCCTCTATCCTATCCTATCCTCTATCCTATCCTATCCTCTATCCTATGCTATCCTCTATCCTATCCTCTATCCTATCCTATCCTCTATCCTATCCTATCCTCTATCCTATCCTATCCTCTATCCTATCCTATCCTCTATCCTATCCTATCCTCTATCCTATCCTATCATCTATCCTATCCTATCCTCTATCCTATCCTATCCTCTATCCCATCCTCTATCCTATCCTCTATCCTATACTCTATCCTATCCTATCCTTTATCATATCCTATCCTCTATCCTATCCTCTATCCTATCCTCTATCCTATCCTCTATCCTATCCTCTATCCTATCCTATCCTATCCTCTATCCTATCCTATCCTCTACCCTATCCTATCCTCCATCCTATCCTATCCTCTATCCTATCCTATCTTCTATCCTATCCTTTCCTCTATCCTATCCTATCCTCTATCGTATCCTATCCTCTATCCTATCCTATCCTCTATCTTATCCTATCCTCTATCCTATACTATCCTCTACCCTATCCTATCCTCCATCCTATCCTATCCTCTATCCTATTGTATCCTGTATCCTATCCTATCCTCTATCCTATCCTTTCCTCTATCCTATCCGATCCTCTATCCTATCCTGTCCTCTATCCTATACTATCCTCTATCCTATCCTATCCTCTATCCTATCCTATCCACTCTCCTATCCTATCCTCTATCCTACCCTATCCTCTATATTATCCTATCCTCTATTCTATCCTATCCTCTATCCTATCCTCTATTCTATCCTATCCTCTATCCTATCCTCTATCCTATCCTCTATCCTATCCTATCCTCTATCCTATCCTATCTTCCATCCTATACTATCCTCTATCCTATCCAATCCTCTATCCTATCCTCTATAATATCATCCATCCTATCCTATCCACTTTCCTATCCTTTCCTCTATCCTGTTCTCTATCCTATCCTATCCTCTATCCTATCCTATCCTCTATCATATCGTATCCTCTATTCTATACTATCCTCTATCCTATCCTATCCTCTATCCTATCCTATCCTCTATCCTACCCTATCCTCTATCCTATCCTATCCTCTATCCTATCCTATCCTCTATATTATCCTATCCTCTATTCTATCCTATCCTCTATCCTATCCTCTATCCTATCCTCTATCCTATCCTATCCTGTATCCTATCCTATACTCTATCCTATACTATCCTCTGTCCTATCCTATTTTCTATCCTATCCTATCCTCCATCCTATCCTATCCTCTATTCTATCCTATCCTCTATCCTATCCTATCCTCTATCCTATCCTCTATCCTATCCTCTATCCTACCCTCTATCCTATCCTCTATCCTGTCCTATACTCTATCCTATCCTTTCCTCTATCCTATCCTCTATCCTATCCTCTATCCTGTCCTATACTCTATCCTATCCTTTCCTCTATCCAATCCTATCATCTAACCCGTCCTGTCCTCAATCCTATTCTATACTGTATTATATACTATCCTCTATCCTATCCTATCCTCTATCCTATCCAATCCCCTATCCTATCCTATATAATATCGAATCCTCCATCATATCCTATCCTCTTTCATATAATATCATCTATCCTATCCTATCCTCTATCCTATCCTATCCTCTATCCCATTCTACCCTCTTTCCTCTATCCTATCCTATCCCCTATCCTATCCTATCCTCTATGTTATCCTCTATCCTATCCGCTATCCTATCCTCTATCCTATCCTCTATCCTATCCTATCCTCTATCCTATCCTATCCTCTATCCTATCCTATCCTCTATCCTATCCTATCGTCTATCCTATCCTATCCTCTATCCTATCCTGTCCTCTATCCTATACTATCCTCTATCCTATCCTATCCTCTATCCTATCCTATCCACTATCCTATCCTATCCTCTATCCTACCCTATCCTCTATATTATCCTATCCTCTATTCTATCCTATCCTCTATCCTATCCTCTATCCTATCCTCTATCCTATCCTCTATCCTATCCTCTATCCTATCCTCTATCCTATCCTATCCTCTATCCTATCCTCTATCGTATCCTATCCTCTATCCTATCCTATCCTCTATCCTATCCTATCCTCTATATTATCCTATCCTCTATCCTATCCTCTATCCTATCCTATCCTCTATCCGATCCTCTATCCTATCCTCTATCCTATCCTCTATCCTATCCTCTATCCTATCCTATCCTCTATCCTATCCTATCCTCTATCCTAACCTATCCTCTATCCTATCCTTTCCTCTATCCTATCCTATCCTCTATCCTATCCTATCCTCTATCCTATCCTATCCTCTATCCTATCCTATCCTATCCTCTATCCTATCCTATCCTCTACCCTATCCTATCCTCCATCCTATCCTATCCTCTATCCTATCCTATCTTCTATCCTATCCTTTCCTCTATCCTATCCTATCCTCTATCGTATCCTATCCTCTATCCTATCCTATCCTCTATCTTATCGTATCCTCTATCCTATACTATCCTCTACCCTATCCTATCCTCCATCCTATCCTATCCTCTATCCTACCCTATCCTCTATCCTATCCTATCCTCTATCCTATCCTATCCTCTATCCTATCCTATCCTCTATCCTACCCTATCCTCTATCCTATCCTATCCTCTATCCTATCCTATCCTCTATATTATCCTATCCTCTATTCTATCCTATCCTCTATCCTATCCTCTATCCTATCCTCTATCCTATCCTATCCTGTATCCTATCCTATACTCTATCCTATACTATCCTCTATCCTATCCTCTATAATATCATCCATCCTATCCTATCCACTTTCCTATCCTTTCCTCTATCCTGTTCTCTATCCTATCCTATCCTCTATCCTATCCTATCCTCTATCATATCGTATCCTCTATTCTATACTATCCTCTATCCTATCCTATCCTCTATCCTATCCTATCCTCTATCCTACCCTATCCTCTATCCTATCCTATCCTCTATCCTATCCTATCCTCTATATTATCCTATCCTCTATTCTATCCTATCCTCTATCCTATCCTCTATCCTATCCTCTATCCTATCCTATCCTGTATCCTATCCTATACTCTATCCTATACTATCCTCTGTCCTATCCTATTTTCTATCCTATCCTATCCTCCATCCTATCCTATCCTCTATTCTATCCTATCCTCTATCCTATCCTATCCTCTATCCTATCCTCTATCCTATCCTCTATCCTACCCTCTATCCTATCCTCTATCCTGTCCTATACTCTATCCTATCCTTTCCTCTATCCTATCCTCTATCCTATCCTCTATCCTGTCCTATACTCTATCCTATCCTTTCCTCTATCCAATCCTATCATCTAACCCGTCCTGTCCTCAATCCTATTCTATACTGTATTATATACTATCCTCTATCCTATCCTATCCTCTATCCTATCCAATCCCCTATCCTATCCTATATAATATCGAATCCTCCATCATATCCTATCCTCTTTCATATAATATCATCTATCCTATCCTATCCTCTATCCTATCCTATCCTCTATCCCATTCTACCCTCTTTCCTCTATCCTATCCTATCCCCTATCCTATCCTATCCTCTATGTTATCCTCTATCCTATCCGCTATCCTATCCTCTATCCTATCCTCTATCCTATCCTATCCTCTATCCTATCCTATCCTCTATCCTATCCTATCCTCTATCCTATCCTATCGTCTATCCTATCCTATCCTCTATCCTATCCTGTCCTCTATCCTATACTATCCTCTATCCTATCCTATCCTCTATCCTATCCTATCCACTATCCTATCCTATCCTCTATCCTACCCTATCCTCTATATTATCCTATCCTCTATTCTATCCTATCCTCTATCCTATCCTCTATCCTATCCTCTATCCTATCCTCTATCCTATCCTCTATCCTATCCTCTATCCTATCCTATCCTCTATCCTATCCTCTATCGTATCCTATCCTCTATCCTATCCTATCCTCTATCCTATCCTATCCTCTATATTATCCTATCCTCTATCCTATCCTCTATCCTATCCTATCCTCTATCCGATCCTCTATCCTATCCTCTATCCTATCCTCTATCCTATCCTCTATCCTATCCTATCCTCTATCCTATCCTATCCTCTATCCTAACCTATCCTCTATCCTATCCTTTCCTCTATCCTATCCTATCCTCTATCCTATCCTATCCTCTATCCTATCCTATCCTCTATCCTATCCTATCCTATCCTCTATCCTATCCTATCCTCTACCCTATCCTATCCTCCATCCTATCCTATCCTCTATCCTATCCTATCTTCTATCCTATCCTTTCCTCTATCCTATCCTATCCTCTATCGTATCCTATCCTCTATCCTATCCTATCCTCTATCTTATCCTATCCTCTATCCTATACTATCCTCTACCCTATCCTATCCTCCATCCTATCCTATCCTCTATCCCATCCTCTATCCTATCCTCTATCCTATACTCTATCCTATCCTATCCTTTATCATATCCTATCCTCTATCTTATCCTATCCTCTATCCTATCCTCTATCCTATCCTATCCTCTATCCGATCCTCTATCCTATCCTCTATCCAGTCCTATCCTCTATCCTATCCTATCCTCTATCCTATCCTATCCTCTATCCTATCCTATCCTCTATCCTATCCTATCCTCTATCCTATCCTATCCTCTATCCTATGCTATCCTCTATCCTATCCTCTATCCTATCCTATCCTCTATCCTATCCTATCCTCTATCCTATCCTATCCTCTATCCTATCCTATCCTCTATCCTATCCTATCATCTATCCTATCCTATCCTCTATCCTATCCTATCCTCTATCCCATCCTCTATCCTATCCTCTATCCTATACTCTATCCTATCCTATCCTTTATCATATCCTATCCTCTATCTTATCCTATCCTCTATCCTATCCTCTATCCTATCCTCTATCCTATCCTATCCTATCCTCTATCCTATCCTATCCTCTACCCTATCCTATCCTCCATCCTATCCTATCCTCTATCCTATCCTATCTTCTATCCTATCCTTTCCTCTATCCTATCCTATCCTCTATCGTATCCTATCCTCTATCCTATCCTATCCTCTATCTTATCCTATCCTCTATCCTATACTATCCTCTACCCTATCCTATCCTCCATCCTATCCTATCCTCTATCCTATTGTATCCTGTATCCTATCCTATCCTCTATCCTATCCTTTCCTCTATCCTATCCGATCCTCTATCCTATCCTGTCCTCTATCCTATACTATCCTCTATCCTATCCTATCCTCTATCCTATCCTATCCACTCTCCTATCCTATCCTCTATCCTACCCTATCCTCTATATTATCCTATCCTCTATTCTATCCTATCCTCTATCCTATCCTCTATTCTATCCTATCCTCTATCCTATCCTCTATTCTATCCTATCCTCTATCCTATCCTCTATCCTATCCTCTATCCTATCCTATCCTCTATCCTATCCTATCTTCCATCCTATACTATCCTCTATCCTATCCAATCCTCTATCCTATCCTCTATAATATCATCCATCCTATCCTATCCACTTTCCTATCCTTTCCTCTATCCTGTTCTCTATCCTATCCTATCCTCTATCCTATCCTATCCTCTATCATATCGTATCCTCTATTCTATACTATCCTCTATCCTATCCTATCCTCTATCCTATCCTATCCTCTATCCTACCCTATCCTCTATCCTATCCTATCCTCTATCCTATCCTATCCTCTATATTATCCTATCCTCTATTCTATCCTATCCTCTATCCTATCCTCTATCCTATCCTCTATCCTATCCTATCCTGTATCCTATCCTATACTCTATCCTATACTATCCTCTGTCCTATCCTATTTTCTATCCTATCCTATCCTCCATCCTATCCTATCCTCTATTCTATCCTATCCTCTATCCTATCCTATCCTCTATCCTATCCTCTATCCTATCCTCTATCCTACCCTCTATCCTATCCTCTATCCTGTCCTATACTCTATCCTATCCTTTCCTCTATCCTATCCTCTATCCTATCCTCTATCCTGTCCTATACTCTATCCTATCCTTTCCTCTATCCAATCCTATCATCTAACCCGTCCTGTCCTCAATCCTATTCTATACTGTATTATATACTATCCTCTATCCTATCCTATCCTCTATCCTATCCAATCCCCTATCCTATCCTATATAATATCGAATCCTCCATCATATCCTATCCTCTTTCATATAATATCATCTATCCTATCCTATCCTCTATCCTATCCTATCCTCTATCCCATTCTACCCTCTTTCCTCTATCCTATCCTATCCCCTATCCTATCCTATCCTCTATGTTATCCTCTATCCTATCCGCTATCCTATCCTCTATCCTATCCTCTATCCTATCCTATCCTCTATCCTATCCTATCCTCTATCCTATCCTATCCTCTATCCTATCCTATCGTCTATCCTATCCTATCCTCTATCCTATCCTATCCTCTATCCTATCCTATGCTCTATCCTATCCTATCCTCTATATTATCCTATCCTCTATCCTATCCTCTATCCTATCCTATCCTCTATCCGATCCTCTATCCTATCCTCTGTCCTATCCTCTATCCTGTCCTATCCTCTATCCTATACTATCCTCTATCCTATCCTATCCTCTATCCTATCCTATCCTCTATCCTATGCTATCCTCTATCCTATCCTCTATCCTATCCTATCCTATCCTCTATCCCATCCTCTATCCTATCCTCTATCCTATCCTCTATCCTATCCTATCCTCTATCCTATCCTATCCTCTATCCTATACTATCCTCTATCCTATCCTATCCTCTATCCTATCCTATCCTCTATATTATCCTATCCTCTATCCTATCCTCTATCCTATCCTCTATCCTATCCTATCCTCTATCCGATCCTCTATCCTATCCTCTATCCTATCCTCTATCCTGTCCTATCCTCTATCCTATACTATCCTCTATCCTATCCTATCCTCTATCCTATCCTCTATCCTATCCTATCCTCTATCCTCTATCCTATCCTCTATCCTATCCTATCCTCTATCCTATCCTATCCTCTATCCTATCCTATCCTCTATCCTATCCTATCCTCTATCCCATCCTCTATCCTATCCTCTATCCTATACTCTATCCTATCCTATCCTTTATCATATCCTATCCTCTATCTTATCCTATCCTCTATCCTATCCTCTATCCTATCCTATCCTCTATCCGATCCTCTATCCTATCCTCTATCCAGTCCTATCCTCTATCCTATCCTATCCTCTATCCTATCCTATCCTCTATCCTATGCTATCCTCTATCCTATCCTCTATCCTATCCTATCCTCTATCCTATCCTATCCTCTATCCTATCCTATCCTCTATCCTATCCTATCCTCTATCCTATCCTATCCTCTATCCTATCCTATCCTCTATCCTATCCTATCCTCTATCCTATCCTATCCTCTATCCCATCCTCTATCCTATCCTCTATCCTATACTCTATCCTATCCTATCCTTTATCATATCCTATCCTCTATCTTATCCTATCCTCTATCCTATACTATCCTCTACCTTATCCTATCCACTATCCTATCCACTATCCTATCCTATCCTCTATCCTATCCTATCCTCTATCCTATCCGATCCTCTATCCTATCCTATCCTCTATCCTATCCTCTATCCTATCCTCTATCCTATCCTATCCTCTATCCGATCCTCTATCCTATCCTCTATCCTATCCTCTATCCTGTCCTATCCTCTATCCTATACTATCCTCTATCCTATCCTATCCTCTATCCTATCCTCTATCCTATCCTATCCTCTATCCTCTATCCTATCCTCTATCCTATCCTATCCTCTATCCTATCCTATCCTCTATCCTATCCTATCCTCTATCCTATCCTATCCTCTATCCCATCCTCTATCCTATCCTCTATCCTATACTCTATCCTATCCTATCCTTTATCATATCCTATCCTCTATCTTATCCTATCCTCTATCCTATCCTCTATCCTATCCTATCCTCTATCCGATCCTCTATCCTATCCTCTATCCAGTCCTATCCTCTATCCTATCCTATCCTCTATCCTATCCTATCCTCTATCCTATGCTATCCTCTATCCTATCCTCTATCCTATCCTATCCTCTATCCTATCCTATCCTCTATCCTATCCTATCCTCTATCCTATCCTATCCTCTATCCTATCCTATCCTCTATCCTATCCTATCCTCTATCCTATCCTATCCTCTATCCTATCCTATCCTCTATCCTATCCTATCCTCTATCCCATCCTCTATCCTATCCTCTATCCTATACTCTATCCTATCCTATCCTTTATCATATCCTATCCTCTATCTTATCCTATCCTCTATCCTATACTATCCTCTACCTTATCCTATCCACTATCCTATCCACTATCCTATCCTATCCTCTATCCTATCCTATCCTCTATCCTATCCGATCCTCCATCCTATCCTATCCTCTATCCTATCCTATCCTCTATCCTATCCTATCCTCTATCCTATCCGATCCTCTATCCTATCCTATCCTCTATCCTATCCTCTATCCTATCCGCTATCCTATCCTCTATCCTATCCTCTATCCTATCCTATCCTCTATCCTATCCTATTCTCTATCCTATCCTATCCTCTATCCGATCCTCTATCCTATCCTATCCTCTATCCTATCCTCTATCCTATCCTCTATCCTATCCTCTATCCTGTCCTATACTCTATCCTATCCTTTCCTCTATCCTATCCTCTATCCTATCCTCTATCCTGTCCTATACTCTATCCTATCCTTTCCTCTATCCTATCCTCTATCCTATCCTCTATCCTGTCCTATACTCTATCCTATCCTTTCCTCTATCCAATCCTATCATCTAACCCGTCCTGTCCTCAATCCTATCCTATACTGTATTATATACTATCCTCTATCCTATCCTATCCTCTATCCTATCCAATCCCCTATCCTATCCTATATAATATCGAATCCTCCATCATATCCTATCCTCTTTCATATAATATCATCTATCCTATCCTATCCTCTATCCTATCCTATCCTCTATCCCATTCTACCCTCTATCCTCTATCCTATCGTATCCCCTATCCTATCCTATCCTCTATGTTATCCTCTATCCTATCCGCTATCCTATCCTCTATCCTATCCTCTATCCTATCCTATCCTCTATCCTATCCTATCCTCTATCCTATCCTATCCTCTATCCTATCCTATCCTCTATCCTATCCTATCCTCTATCCTATCCTATCCTCTATCCTATCCTATCCTCTATCCTATCCTATCCTCTATCCTATCCTATCCTCTATCCTATCCTATCCTCTATCCTATCCTATCCTCTATCCTATCCTATCCTCTATCCTATCCTATCCTCTATCCTATCCTATCCTCTATCCTATCCTATCCTCTATCCTATCCTATCCTCTATCCTATCCTATCCTCTATCCTATCCTATCCTCTATCCTATCCTATCCTCTATCCTATCCTATCCTCTATCCTATCCTATCCTCTATCCTATCCTATCCTCTATCCTATCCTATCCTCTATCCTATCCTATCCTCTATCCTATCCTATCCTCTATCCTATCCTATCCTCTATCCTATCCTATCCTCTATCCTATCCTATTCTCTATCCTATCCTATCCTCTATCCTATCCTCTATCCTATCCTCTATCCTATCCTATCCTCTAACCTATCCTATCCTCTATATTATCCTATCCTCTATTCTATCCTATCCTCTATCCTATCCTCTATCCTATCCTCTATCCTATCCTCTATCCTATCCTCTATCCTATCCTCTATCCTATCCTCTATCCTATTATATCCTCTATCCTATCCTATCCTCTATCCTATCCTATCCTCTATCCTATCCTATCCTCTATCCTATCCTATCCTCTATCCTATCCTATCCTCTATGCTATCCTATCCTCTATCCTATCCTATCCTCTATCCTATCCTCTATCCTAACCGCTATCCTATCCTCTATCCTATCCTCTATCCTATCCTATCCTCTATCCTATCCTATCCTCTATCCTATACTATCCTCTATCCTATCCTATCCTCTATCCTATCCTATCCTCTATATTATCCTATCCTCTATCCTATCCTCTATCCTATCCTATCCTCTATCCGATCCTCTATCCTATCCTCTATCCTATCCTCTATCCTGTCCTATCCTCTATCCTATCCTATCCTTTATCCTATCCTATCCTCTATCCTATCCTATCCTCTATCCTATCCTATCCTCTATCCTATCCTATCCTCTATCCTATCCTATCCTCTATTCTATACTATCCTCTCCTCTATCCTGTTCTCTATCCTATCCTATCCTCTATCCTATCCTATCCTCTATCTTATCGTATCCTCTATTCTATACTATCCTCTACCTTATCCTATCCTCTATCCTTTCCTCTATCCTATCCTATCCTCTATCCTATCCTTTCCTCTATCCTATCCTATCCTCTATCCTATCCTATCCTCTATCCTATCCTATCCTCTATCCTAACCTATCCTGTATCCTATCCTTTCCTCTATCCTATCCTATCCTCTATCCTATCCTATCCTCTATCCTATCCTATCCTCTATCCTATCCTATCCTCTATCCTATCCTATCCTCTATCCCATCCTCTATCCTATCCTCTATCCTATACTCTATCCTATCCTATCCTTTATCATATCCTATCCTCTATCTTATCCTATCCTCTATCCTATACTATCCTCTACCTTATCCTATCCACTATCCTATCCACTATCCTATCCTATCCTCTATCCTATCCTATCCTCTATCCTATCCGATCCTCTATCCTATCCTATCCTCTATCCTATCCTCTATCCGATCCTCTATCCTATCCTATCCTCTATCCTATCCTCTATCCTATCCTCTATCCTATCCTCTATCCTGTCCTATACTCTATCCTATCCTTTCCTCTATCCTATCCTCTATCCTATCCTCTATCCTGTCCTATACTCTATCCTATCCTTTCCTCTATCCAATCCTATCATCTAACCCGTCCTGTCCTCAATCCTATCCTATACTGTATTATATACTATCCTCTATCCTATCCTATCCTCTATCCTATCCAATCCCCTATCCTATCCTATATAATATCGAATCCTCCATCATATCCTATCCTCTTTCATATAATATCATCTATCCTATCCTATCCTCTATCCTATCCTATCCTCTATCCCATTCTACCCTCTATCCTCTATCCTATCGTATCCCCTATCCTATCCTATCCTCTATGTTATCCTCTATCCTATCCGCTATCCTATCCTCTATCCTATCCTCTATCCTATCCTATCCTCTATCCTATCCTATCCTCTATCCTATCCTATCCTCTATCCTATCCTATCCTCTATCCTATCCTATCCTCTATCCTATCCTATCCTCTATCCTATCCTATCCTCTATCCTATCCTATCCTCTATCCTATCCTATCCTCTATCCTATCCTATCCTCTATCCTATCCTATCCTCTATCCTATCCTATCCTCTATCCTATCCTATCCTCTATCCTATCCTATCCTCTATCCTATCCTATCCTCTATCCTATCCTATCCTCTATCCTATCCTATCCTCTATCCTATCCTATCCTCTATCCTATCCTATCCTCTATCCTATCCTATCCTCTATCCTATCCTATCCTCTATCCTATCCTATCCTCTATCCTATCCTATCCTCTATCCTATCCTATCCTCTATCCTATCCTATCCTCTATCCTATCCTATCCTCTATCCTATCCTATCCTCTATCCTATCCTATTCTCTATCCTATCCTATCCTCTATCCTATCCTCTATCCTATCCTCTATCCTATCCTATCCTCTAACCTATCCTATCCTCTATATTATCCTATCCTCTATTCTATCCTATCCTCTATCCTATCCTCTATCCTATCCTCTATCCTATCCTCTATCCTATCCTCTATCCTATCCTCTATCCTATCCTCTATCCTATTATATCCTCTATCCTATCCTATCCTCTATCCTATCCTATCCTCTATCCTATCCTATCCTCTATCCTATCCTATCCTCTATCCTATCCTATCCTCTATGCTATCCTATCCTCTATCCTATCCTATCCTCTATCCTATCCTCTATCCTAACCGCTATCCTATCCTCTATCCTATCCTCTATCCTATCCTATCCTCTATCCTATCCTATCCTCTATCCTATACTATCCTCTATCCTATCCTATCCTCTATCCTATCCTATCCTCTATATTATCCTATCCTCTATCCTATCCTCTATCCTATCCTATCCTCTATCCGATCCTCTATCCTATCCTCTATCCTATCCTCTATCCTGTCCTATCCTCTATCCTATCCTATCCTTTATCCTATCCTATCCTCTATCCTATCCTATCCTCTATCCTATCCTATCCTCTATCCTATCCTATCCTCTATCCTATCCTATCCTCTATTCTATACTATCCTCTCCTCTATCCTGTTCTCTATCCTATCCTATCCTCTATCCTATCCTATCCTCTATCTTATCGTATCCTCTATTCTATACTATCCTCTACCTTATCCTATCCTCTATCCTTTCCTCTATCCTATCCTATCCTCTATCCTATCCTTTCCTCTATCCTATCCTATCCTCTATCCTATCCTATCCTCTATCCTATCCTATCCTCTATCCTAACCTATCCTGTATCCTATCCTTTCCTCTATCCTATCCTATCCTCTATCCTATCCTATCCTCTATCCTATCCTATCCTCTATCCTATCCTATCCTATCCTCTATCCTATCCTATCCTCTACCCTATCCTATCCTCCATCCTATCCTATCCTCTATCCTATCCTATCTTCTATCCTATCCTTTCCTCTATCCTATCCTATCCTCTATCGTATCCTATCCTCTATCCTATCCTATCCTCTATCTTATCCTATCCTCTATCCTATACTATCCTCTACCCTATCCTATCCTCCATCCTATCCTATCCTCTATCCTATTGTATCCTGTATCCTATCCTATCCTCTATCCTATCCTTTCCTCTATCCTATCCTATCCTCTATCCTATCCTGTCCTCTATCCTATACTATCCTCTATCCTATCCTATCCTCTATCCTATCCTATCCACTATCCTAACCTATCCTCTATCCTACCCTATCCTCTATATTATCCTATCCTCTATTCTATCCTATCCTCTATCCTATCCTCTATCCTATCCTCTATCCTATCCTCTATCCTATCCTATCCTCTATCCTATCCTATCCTCTATCCTATCCTATCGTCTATCCTATCCTATCCTCTATCCTATCCTATCCTCTATCCTATCCTATGCTCTATCCTATCCTATCCTCTATATTATCCTATCCTCTATCCTATCCTCTATCCTATCCTATCCTCTATCCGATCCTCTATCCTATCCTCTATCCTATCCTCTATCCTGTCCTATCCTCTATCCTATACTATCCTCTATCCTATCCTATCCTCTATCCTATCCTATCCTCTATCCTATGCTATCCTCTATCCTATCCTCTATCCTATCCTATCCTATCCTCTATCCCATCCTCTATCCTATCCTCTATCCTATCCTCTATCCTATCCTATCCTCTATCCTATCCTATCCTCTATCCTATACTATCCTCTATCCTATCCTATCCTCTATCCTATCCTATCCTCTATATTATCCTATCCTGTATCCTATCCTCTATCCTATCCTATCCTCTATCCGATCCTCTATCCTATCCTCTATCCTATCCTCTATCCTGTCCTATCCTCTATCCTATACTATCCTCTATCCTATCCTATCCTCTATCCTATCCTCTATCCTATCCTATCCTCTATCCTATCCTATCCTCTATCCTATACTATCCTCTATCCTATCCTATCCTCTATCCTATCCTATCCTCTATATTATCCTATCCTCTATCCTATCCTCTATCCTATCCTATCCTCTATCCGATCCTCTATCTTATCCTCTATCCTATCCTCTATCCTGTCCTATCCTCTATCCTATCCTATCCTCTATCCTATCCTATCCTCTATCCTATCCTATCCTCTATCCTATCCTATCCTCTATCCTATCCTATCCTCTATCCTATGCTATCCTCTATCCTATCCTCTATCCTATCCTATCCTCTATCCTATCCTATCCTCTATCCTATCCTATCCTCTATCCTATCCTATCCTCTATCCTATCCTATCCTCTATCCCATCCTCTATCCTATCCTCTATCCTATACTCTATCCTATCCTATCCTTTATCATATCCTATCCTCTATCTTATCCTATCCTCTATCCTATCCTCTATCCTATCCTCTATCCTATCCTATCCTCTATCCGATCCTCTATCCTATCCTCTATCCAGTCCTATCCTCTATCCTATCCTATCCTCTATCCTATCCTATCCTCTATCCTATGCTATCCTCTATCCTATCCTCTATCCTATCCTATCCTCTATCCTATCCTATCCTCTATCCTATCCTATCCTCTATCCTATCCTATCCTCTATCCTATCCTATCCTCTATCCTATCCTATCCTCTATCCTATCCTATCCTCTATCCTATCCTATCCTCTATCCTATCCTATCCTCTATCCTATCCTATCCTCTATCCTATCCTATCCTCTATCCCATCCTCTATCCTATCCTCTATCCTATACTCTATCCTATCCTATCCTTTATCATATCCTATCCTCTATCTTATCCTATCCTCTATCCTATACTATCCTATCCTATCCTCTATCCTATCCGATCCTCTATCCTATCCTATCCTCTATCCTATCCTCTATCCGATCCTCTATCCTATCCTATCCTCTATCCTATCCTCTATCCTATCCTCTATCCTATCCTCTATCCTGTCCTATACTCTATCCTATCCTTTCCTCTATCCTATCCTCTATCCTATCCTCTATCCTGTCCTATACTCTATCCTATCCTTTCCTCTATCCAATCCTATCATCTAACCCGTCCTGTCCTCAATCCTATCCTATACTGTATTATATACTATCCTCTATCCTATCCTATCCTCTATCCTATCCAATCCCCTATCCTATCCTATATAATATCGAATCCTCCATCATATCCTATCCTCTTTCATATAATATCATCTATCCTATCCTATCCTCTATCCTATCCTATCCTCTATCCCATTCTACCCTCTATCCTCTATCCTATCGTATCCCCTATCCTATCCTATCCTCTATGTTATCCTCTATCCTATCCGCTATCCTATCCTCTATCCTATCCTCTATCCTATCCTATCCTCTATCCTATCCTATCCTCTATCCTATCCTATCCTCTATCCTATCCTATCCTCTATCCTATCCTATCCTCTATCCTATCCTATCCTCTATCCTATCCTATCCTCTATCCTATCCTATCCTCTATCCTATCCTATCCTCTATCCTATCCTATCCTCTATCCTATCCTATCCTCTATCCTATCCTATCCTCTATCCTATCCTATCCTCTATCCTATCCTATCCTCTATCCTATCCTATCCTCTATCCTATCCTATCCTCTATCCTATCCTATCCTCTATCCTATCCTATCCTCTATCCTATCCTGTCCTCTATCCTATCCTATGCTCTATCCTATCCTATTCTCTATCCTATCCTATCCTCTATCCTATCCTCTATCCTATCCTCTATCCTATCCTATCCTCTAACCTATCCTATCCTCTATATTATCCTATCCTCTATTCTATCCTATCCTCTATCCTATCCTCTATCCTATCCTCTATCCTATCCTCTATCCTATCCTCTATCCTATCCTCTATCCTATCCTCTATCCTATCCTCTATCCTATCCTCTATCCTATTATATCCTCTATCCTATCCTATCCTCTATCCTATCCTATCCTCTATCCTATCCTATCCTCTATCCTATCCTATCCTCTATCCTATCCTATCCTCTATCCTATCCTCTATCCTATCCTCTATCCTATCCTCTATCCTATCCTATCCTCTATCCTATCCTCTATCCTAACCGCTATCCTATCCTCTATCCTATCCTCTATCCTATCCTATCCTCTATCCTATCCTATCCTCTATCCTATACTATCCTCTATCCTATCCTATCCTCTATCCTATCCTATCCTCTATATTATCCTATCCTCTATCCTATCCTCTATCCTATCCTATCCTCTATCCGATCCTCTATCCTATCCTCTATCCTGTCCTATCCTCTATCCTATCCTATCCTTTATCCTATCCTATCCTCTATCCTATCCTATCCTCTATCCTATCCTATCCTCTATCCTATCCTATCCTCTATCCTATCCTATCCTCTATTCTATACTATCCTCTCCTCTATCCTGTTCTCTATCCTATCCTATCCTCTATCCTATCCTATCCTCTATCTTATCGTATCCTCTATTCTATACTATCCTCTACCTTATCCTATCCTCTATCCTTTCCTCTATCCTATCCTATCCTCTATCCTATCCTTTACTCTATCCTATCCTATCGTCTATCCTATCCTATCCTCTATCCTATCCTATCCTCTATCCTAACCTATCCTCTATCCTATCCTTTCCTCTATCCTATCCTATCCTCTATCCTATCCTATCCTCTATCCTATCCTATCCTCTATCCTATCCTATCCTATCCTCTATCCTATCCTATCCTCTACCCTATCCTATCCTCCATCCTATCCTATCCTCTATCCTATCCTATCTTCTATCCTATCCTTTCCTCTATCCTATCCTATCCTCTATCGTATCCTATCCTCTATCCTATCCTATCCTCTATCTTATCCTATCCTCTATCCTATACTATCCTCTACCCTATCCTATCCTCCATCCTATCCTATCCTCTATCCTATTGTATCCTGTATCCTATCCTATCCTCTATCCTATCCTTTCCTCTATCCTATCCTATCCTCTATCCTATCCTGTCCTCTATCCTATACTATCCTCTATCCTATCCTATCCTCTATCCTATCCTATCCACTATCCTATCCTATCCTCTATCCTACCCTATCCTCTATATTATCCTATCCTCTATTCTATCCTATCCTCTATCCTATCCTCTATCCTATCCTCTATCCTATCCTCTATCCTATCCTATCCTCTATCCTATCCTCTATCGTATCCTATCCTCTATCCTATCCTATCCTCTATCCTATCCTATCTTCCATCCTATACTATCCTCTATCCTATCCAATCCTCTATCCTATCCTCTATAATATCATCCATCCTATCCTATCCACTTTCCTATCCTTTCCTCTATCCTGTTCTCTATCCTATCCTATCCTCTATCCTATCCTATCCTCTATCTTATCGTATCCTCTATTCTATACTATCCTCTATCCTATCCTATCCTCTATCCTATCCTATCCTCTATCCTACCCTATCCTCTATCCTATCCTATCCTCTATCCTATCCTATCCTCTATATTATCCTATCCTCTATTCTATCCTATCCTCTATCCTATCCTATCCTGTATCCCATCCTATCCTCTATCCTATCCTATCCTCTATCTTATCGTATCCTCTATTCTATACTATCCTCTATCCTATCCTATCCTCTATCCTATCCTATCCTCTATCCTACCCTATCCTCTATCCTATCCTATCCTCTATATTATCCTATCCTCTATTCTATCCTATCCTCTATCCTATCCTATCCTGTATCCCATCCTATACTCTATCCTATACTATCCTCTGTCCTATCCTATCCTCTATCCTATCCTATCCTCTATCCTATCCTATCCTCTATCCTATCCTATCCTCTATCCTATCCTATCCTCTATCCTATCCTTTCCTCTATCCTATCCTATCCTCTATCCTATCCCATCCTCTATCCGATTCTCTATCCTATCCTATCCTGTATCCTATCCTATCCTTTATCCTATCCTATCCTCTATCCTATCCTTTCCTCTATCCTATCCTATCCTCTATCCTATCCTATCCTCTATCCGATCCTCTATCTTATCATATCCTCTATCCTATCCTATCCTCTATCCTATCCTATCCTCTATCCTATCCTATCCTCTATCCTATCCTATCATCTATCCTATTTTATCCTCTATCCTATCCTCTATCCTATCCTCTATCCTATCCTATCCTCTATCCTATCCTATCTTCTATCCTATCCTTTCCTCAATCCTATTATATCCTCTATCCTATCCTATCCCCTATCCTATCCTATCCTCTATCCTATCCTATCCTCTATCCTATCCTATCCTCTATCCTATCCTATCATCTATCCTATCCTATCCTCTATATTATCCTATCCTCTTTTCTATCCTATCCTCTATCCTATCCTCTATCCTATCCCCTATCCTATCCTCTATCCTATCCTATCCTCTATCCTATCCTCTATAATATCATCCATCCTATCCTATCCACTTTCCTATCCTTTCCTCTATCCTGTTCTCTATCCTATCCTATCCTCTATCCTATCCTATCCTCTATCCTATCCTATCCTCTATCCGATCCTCTATCCTATCCTATCCTGTATCCTATCCTATCCTCTATCCTATCCTATCCTCTATCCTATCCTATCATCTATCCTATCCTATCCTCTATATTATCCTATCCTCTTTTCTATCCTATCCTCTATCCTATCCTCTATCCTATCCCCTATCCTATCCTCTATCCTATCCTATCCTCTATCCTATCCTCTATAATATCATCCATCCTATCCTATCCACTTTCCTATCCTTTCCTCTATCCTGTTCTCTATCCTATCCTATCCTCTATCCTATCCTATCCTCTATCTTATCGTATCCTCTATTCTATACTATCCTCTATCCTATCCTTTCCTCTATCCTATCCTATCCTCTATCCTATCCTATCCTCTATCCTATCCTTTCCTCTATCCTACCCTATCCTCTATCCTAACCTATCCTCTATCCTATCCTTTCGTCTATCCTATCCTATCCTCTATCCTATCCTATCCTCTATCCGATTCTCTATCCTATCCTATCCTGAATCCTATCCTATCCTCTATCCTATCCTATCCTATCCTCTATCCTATCCTATCCTCTATCCTATCCTATCCTCCATCCTATCCTATCCTCTATCCTATCATCCATCCTATCCTATCCACTTTCCTATCCTTTCCTCTATCCTATCCTCTATCCTATCCTCTATCCTATCCTCTATCCTATCCAATCCTCTATCCTATCCTCTATCGTATCATCCATCCTATCCTATCCACTTTCCTATCCTTTCCTCTATCCTATCCTCTATCCTATCCTATCCTCTATCCTACCCTATCCTCTATCCTATCCTATCCTCTATCCTATCCTATCCTCTATATTATCCTATCCTCTATCTTATCGTATCCTCTATTCTATACTATCCTCTATCCTATCCTTTCCTCTATCCTATCCTATCCTCTACCCTATCCTATCCTCCATCCTATCCTATCCTCTATCCTATCCTATCTTCTATCCTATCCTTTCCTCTATCCTATCCTATCCTCTATCGTATCCTATCCTCTATCCTATCCTATCCTCTATCTTATCCTATCCTCTATCCTATACTATCCTCTACCCTATCCTATCCTCCATCCTATCCTATCCTCTATCCTATTGTATCCTGTATCCTATCCTATCCTCTATCCTATCCTTTCCTCTATCCTATCCTATCCTCTATCCTATCCTGTCCTCTATCCTATACTATCCTCTATCCTATCCTATCCTCTATCCTATCCTATCCACTATCCTAACCTATCCTCTATCCTACCCTATCCTCTATATTATCCTATCCTCTATTCTATCCTATCCTCTATCCTATCCTCTATCCTATCCTCTATCCTATCCTCTATCCTATCCTATCCTCTATCCTATCCTATCCTCTATCCTATCCTATCGTCTATCCTATCCTATCCTCTATCCTATCCTATCCTCTATCCTATCCTATGCTCTATCCTATCCTATCCTCTATATTATCCTATCCTCTATCCTATCCTCTATCCTATCCTATCCTCTATCCGATCCTCTATCCTATCCTCTATCCTATCCTCTATCCTGTCCTATCCTCTATCCTATACTATCCTCTATCCTATCCTATCCTCTATCCTATCCTATCCTCTATCCTATGCTATCCTCTATCCTATCCTCTATCCTATCCTATCCTATCCTCTATCCCATCCTCTATCCTATCCTCTATCCTATCCTCTATCCTATCCTATCCTCTATCCTATCCTATCCTCTATCCTATACTATCCTCTATCCTATCCTATCCTCTATCCTATCCTATCCTCTATATTATCCTATCCTCTATCCTATCCTCTATCCTATCCTATCCTCTATCCGATCCTCTATCCTATCCTCTATCCTATCCTCTATCCTGTCCTATCCTCTATCCTATACTATCCTCTATCCTATCCTATCCTCTATCCTATCCTCTATCCTATCCTATCCTCTATCCTATCCTATCCTCTATCCTATACTATCCTCTATCCTATCCTATCCTCTATCCTATCCTATCCTCTATATTATCCTATCCTCTATCCTATCCTCTATCCTATCCTATCCTCTATCCGATCCTCTATCTTATCCTCTATCCTATCCTCTATCCTGTCCTATCCTCTATCCTATCCTATCCTCTATCCTATCCTATCCTCTATCCTATCCTATCCTCTATCCTATCCTATCCTCTATCCTATCCTATCCTCTATCCTATGCTATCCTCTATCCTATCCTCTATCCTATCCTATCCTCTATCCTATCCTATCCTCTATCCTATCCTATCCTCTATCCTATCCTATCCTCTATCCTATCCTATCCTCTATCCCATCCTCTATCCTATCCTCTATCCTATACTCTATCCTATCCTATCCTTTATCATATCCTATCCTCTATCTTATCCTATCCTCTATCCTATCCTCTATCCTATCCTCTATCCTATCCTATCCTCTATCCGATCCTCTATCCTATCCTCTATCCAGTCCTATCCTCTATCCTATCCTATCCTCTATCCTATCCTATCCTCTATCCTATGCTATCCTCTATCCTATCCTCTATCCTATCCTATCCTCTATCCTATCCTATCCTCTATCCTATCCTATCCTCTATCCTATCCTATCCTCTATCCTATCCTATCCTCTATCCTATCCTATCCTCTATCCTATCCTATCCTCTATCCTATCCTATCCTCTATCCTATCCTATCCTCTATCCTATCCTATCCTCTATCCTATCCTATCCTCTATCCCATCCTCTATCCTATCCTCTATCCTATACTCTATCCTATCCTATCCTTTATCATATCCTATCCTCTATCTTATCCTATCCTCTATCCTATACTATCCTCTACCTTATCCTATCCACTATCCTATCCACTATCCTATCCTAATCCTCTATCCTATCCTATCCTCTATCCTATCCGATCCTCTATCCTATCCTATCCTCTATCCTATCCTCTATCCGATCCTCTATCCTATCCTATCCTCTATCCTATCCTCTATCCTATCCTCTATCCTATCCTCTATCCTGTCCTATACTCTATCCTATCTTTCCTCTATCCTATCCTCTATCCTATCCTCTATCCTGTCCTATACTCTATCCTATCCTTTCCTCTATCCAATCCTATCATCTAACCCGTCCTGTCCTCAATCCTATCCTATACTGTATTATATACTATCCTCTATCCTATCCTATCCTCTATCCTATCCAATCCCCTATCCTATCCTATATAATATCGAATCCTCCATCATATCCTATCCTCTTTCATATAATATCATCTATCCTATCCTATCCTCTATCCTATCCTATCCTCTATCCCATTCTACCCTCTATCCTCTATCCTATCGTATCCCCTATCCTATCCTATCCTCTATGTTATCCTCTATCCTATCCGCTATCCTATCCTCTATCCTATCCTCTATCCTATCCTATCCTCTATCCTATCCTATCCTCTATCCTATCCTATCCTCTATCCTATCCTATCCTCTATCCTATCCTATCCTCTATCCTATCCTATCCTCTATCCTATCCTATCCTCTATCCTATCCTATCCTCTATCCTATCCTATCCTCTATCCTATCCTATCCTCTATCCTATCCTATCCTCTATCCTATCCTATCCTCTATCCTATCCTATCCTCTATCCTATCCTATCCTCTATCCTATCCTATCCTCTATCCTATCCTATCCTCTATCCTATCCTATCCACTATCCTATCCTATCCTCTATCCTATCCTATCCTCTATCCTATCCTATCCTCTATCCTATCCTATTCTCTATCCTATCCTATCCTCTATCCTATCCTCTATCCTATCCTCTATCCTATCCTATCCTCTAACCTATCCTATCCTCTATATTATCCTATCCTCTATTCTATCCTATCCTCTATCCTATCCTCTATCCTATCCTCTATCCTATCCTCTATCCTATCCTCTA